>NW_006922524.1:0-1198 GCF_000298275.1 Orycteropus afer afer | reverse complement strand
GTGAGACAAAGTCTGGCCATTCTCAATTCCAAGGAGCAGTCTGACTGCACTTCTTCCAAAACAGATTTGTTTGTTCTTCTGGCAGTCCATGGTATTTTCAGCATTCTTTGCCAACACCACAATTCAAAGGCATCAACTCTTCTATGAATGCTCTTCATTGAATGGACTCAAAATATGACTAGAGAAGAGGTGGCTCCTCAAAGTAGAGTCAACTTTAATGACATAGATGGAATATAGCTTGTGAGATTTTTTTTTTTTTTTGATGGACCATAGATTAAAATAGGAATAAACAGCAGGAAACCTCCATTAATAATTGAAATGTGGAATGTATGAAGTATGAACCTAGGAAAATTGAAAGTTGACAAAAATGGAATGGATAAAGATTGATATTCTTGGCATTAATGAGCTGATATGGCCTGGTTTGGCCATTTTGATAGATAATCAAATTATCTATTGTGCAGAGAATGACAAATTGAAGAGGAATGATGTTACATTTATCATCCAAAAGAAAATTTCAAAATCTATCTTGAAGTTTAATGGTGTCAGTGACAGGATAATAGCCATAGACCTACAAGGAAGACTAGTTAATACTATTATTATTCAAATTTAGGCAATAATTGCTAAAGCCAAGGATGAAGAAATTGAACTTTTCACCAATGTCTGCAGTCTGAAATTGACAAAACATGCAATCAGGATAATAATTATTGGTGATTGGAATGCAAAAGTTGGAAATAAAGAAGACTTATCAGTAGTTGCAAAATATGGCCTCAGGGATAAAAATGATGTGGAAAAAAATGTATTTGCAATGAATAAGTTGTTGGTCTTGCAAACCTCTATCATGCAATCTCAAGCATTATTTCTGTCACCAAGGCCAAAATTTCCAATGATTGGTAATTCTTCTTTGCTTGCAACTTTTGCATTCCAGTACACAGTGATAATTAACACAACTTGATTGCACATTTGTTCAATTTCAGACTGCTGAAGTTGATAAAAATCTTCAATTTCCTCATTTCTGGCTTTGGTAGTTGGTGCATAAATTTGAATAAGAGTCATTTTAAATAGTTTTATAGGGATGGGCAAATTGTTGTTGTTGTTGTTGTTAAGTGCTGTCGAGTCGTTTCTGACACATAGCGAACCCATGCACAGCAGAATGAAACACTGCCCGATCCCGCGCCAGCCCCACAATCCCTGCTATACT
>NW_006922523.1:532790-534840 GCF_000298275.1 Orycteropus afer afer | reverse complement strand
CAATCCTTAACTATAAAGCTTTGGGTATTCTAAGCATTTATCTTAAATAAAAGATGCAAATAAATCATCTTGTACTATGTGAGAACATTTATTTGCTCTTGTACAATAGCTTTTACCTCTCTCATTGCTTTTTTTTTTCAAAACTTGATTTATAAAGACAAAATAGAGATAGGTTTCTATTTCACTTACTATAAATTGAAAATGATATATTTTGACTATAAACCATCTAGTTCAGAAAAGTCACTGCTGTTGTTAGCTGAAGCAAATTGGTTCTGTCCCATTGTGATCTTATGTATCCTATAACAAAATGTTGCCCAGTCCTGTTCCCTTGTCATGATTTTTGGTATATTTGAGTTAATTGTTGTGTCTATTGTGTCAATCCATCTTACAGAGGGTTTTCCTTTGTTTCACTGAACCTCTATTTCATCAAACACAATGTTTGGCTTGGTTTGTAACAGCCACTAATCCATAGTATTTACAGAGGACAAGACTAGCTACATTCTTTTGACTATCACCACCTTAATTTTCCAATCCCCAAAACACATACATAGTATTTACAATAACAGAAATTACCTAAAAAGAACTACAATATACTTCTCTAGGAAGTCAGCACACTGGAGTTCTATTGCTTAATATTTGTTGTATTTTCTACACAAGCACCCTAACAACAGGATAGACTTTCACTGTCCATTAAATAGATAAGTTGGAGCCTAATTTCCCCAGGACTTTAAAGCCATTCTTAATAAAACTTTAGCATTTACAGAGGTGTATTAACTCCTTTGTATTTCCAGGATATCATAGGATGCAACAGTTTCTTCAAAAACTAAATGCTATTACACTAAATTCCATGCCCATAATTATATTTATCTGAGCCTACATCAATCATAAGTAAAGGAATAAAAGTTGGCAAACAAAATACTCACACTGATAGACTATAAGTTTTTATTAATGTTGGATTGAATATATGTTGACCTCACTATAGTTAGGTATATAGACAATTAAAAGAAAACACAACAGTTCATTGTTTAATGGCAATTCTGATTTTGTTGTTGTTGTTGTTATGTGCCGTCATGTTGGACCTGACTCATAGCAACCCCTCCTTGGGTTTCCGAGGCAGTATCAGTACAGAAATAGATATCCCCATCTTTCTTCCAAGGAGCGGCTAGTAAATTTGAACCGCCAGCCTTCTGGTTAGCAGTCAAGTGCCTTAGGCACTATTTTATTAAATTGTGTGAGAACTTTTTCAAAGTTATGGTTCAGTAATAAGTCAGAATGTCAATAGGTTATTTCTGCTATTTGTCTTGGTAACGAATAGAGGTAAATTGGACCTGTGATCAGTATTTTTATAGCTAGTCAGTCATTTTTAATTTATTTTTTATTTTTATAATTTATTTTAGATTCTTCTAAATATTAATTTCTTAGACTGTAAACGGAATAAATTTGTACATATTAACTATTCCTTGTGCTAAATTTCCCTTTTTGAATGAGAAGTAGGTAGCTGTATTATGAGAAATAATAGAAATTCTATAGAAAATTGGTGGAAATGAAGAAAAAGAAAGATATATACATTAAATACATGACAGCAAACACTATTTTTATCTTTCGGATCAGTTATGTGTTTTATTTAGGGTAAGAAGAAGGGTGCTTGCTTCCTTTTTGTTTTGTTTTCTGCTTTTTCATTAAAATTCCAAACATTTTTATCTTCTTTGAACTATATTCAAACCAAAAAACCATAGAGTCAATTCTGACTCATAGCTACCCCCATCAAGTTTCCAAGGTGGTAAATCTTTACAGAAGTAGATTGCCCCATATTCCTTCCACAGAGCAGCTGGTGGGTTTGAACCACCAACCTTATAGTTAGCAGGCAAATGTCTTAAATACTACACCACCAGAGCTTCATTGTTTCTGGTTAATTTTTTACATGGTGTGTTAATCCTCCACTATTACTACAGAATTCACTACTACAACTAGTAGAGGATTAACACACCATGTAAAAAAACAACCAAAAACAATGAACAAAAATGTTGGCCATATCATTTTTGGACACAGA
>NW_006922523.1:530961-531791 GCF_000298275.1 Orycteropus afer afer | reverse complement strand
GAGGAGTGGCTGGTGGGTTTGAACTGCTAGTCTTCTGGTTAGTAGTCAAATGACTTTAGGCATTACACCAACAGAGCTCCCATCAAAGAAAACATGTTGGAGTGATATCTTAAAAACATTAACAAGGCTTCTCTAACAGACCTAAATTTCTAAGAATAAGTAGAAAAATAGGTAGAGGAAAAGGCACATAATTTAGGATGAATATAGGAGAGGCACAGAGGTCTCAGAATAGTTTCTAGAAATAGGAATCCTAGAATAACTGTAAGCTTGTGAGAAAAGGTAAAGGCAAGAAAATAATGTGCTTTTTACTTGAGTTTGGAGAAATAAGATAAAAAAGGTGTGCAGTCATTGCTTAGCACAATGAAATATAATGACATATGACAGATGAGAAGCTTCTCAAAAAAAAAAAAAATTCTTTTTTTTTCTTAAATCATCACCACTATTTAAATAATGTGGTCTTCAGACCAAAGGATAACTTTGGAATGAGGAACCAGATGCTGAAAATAAGTAATTGGCAGCAAGAACCCCTAGAATTCCTTTAACTCATTGTCATCGAGTAGATTCTGACTCACAGCAACCCTATAGGACAGTGTGGAGCTACCTCACAGACTTTCCCAGGCTATAATCTTTACAGAAGCAGACTGCCACACGTTCCTCCCATGAACAGCTGATAGATTCAAACCCTTAACCACTCATTTAGCAGCTAAATGTTTAACTACTGCACTGCCAGGGTTTCTTAGCATTCCTATACCAAAAAATAAAATAAAACCCAGACTCACTGCCATCGAGTTGGATCTGACTCATAGTGACCCCATGATTAGTCCTAAAAA
>NW_006922523.1:528159-529901 GCF_000298275.1 Orycteropus afer afer | reverse complement strand
AGCTTGTGATAGAACCATTATAAACATACACTATTACAACCTCAACAGTAAGTATACATTGCCTCAAGTCCAGCTCAGACTACCCCCTAAAACAGAGAGGAATAAAGTAGCTGGATGAAGACATGGGATGTGGGTTTAGAATTTTCTGTACACGAGGATGAAGGGACTCCAGAAAGTCCATTATTAAAGCTACCTTATGTTAACTGGGAGCTCTTGCAGCTCTTACTGTTGCATGGCATAGATCTACTTGTGAAAGATTAAAAACCCTATATAGCACAGTCTCTAATGTAACACCCATAAGGTCACCATTTTGACTCCACAGCAACTTTTGTTGTTGTTTGGTTATTTGAAAATATATTTACAGCACATGAAGCCTTTCAAACTTGATTAGGCCACTCTTCAAGGAATACAATGTTTTCTCATTTCTCTTGAAGAAAGAGGTCCCTAGGCAGAGAGAGATCGAGCACTGTGATAATACTTGTTAAAAAGAGAAAAAGCAAGGCTATTTTGTTCTTCCACTTGTTATCTCCCTTTTTACTCAAGTATACACACATGCACACACACACACACTGCAATCATGTATACATGGGCAGGCCAAATAGCCATTTATATTATTCTCTTAAGGCAAAGAGACAACTGGAGATTATATTTCAAAGCACTGTGCTATTCAAGTAGGAGGCATCTACTCAATAAATGAAAATCTGAATGTGAACGTTGTTATCAAAGAAGCTTTGTTACTAATTAGAAAGCCTCAGGCTTCATTCCTGCTCTGCCATTATCAGGCTAAGTGACATAAAAAGAATAATTTAGTTTATCTGTGTATGCTAATATTTAAAGCTAAAAGGTTGAGCTAGATTATTGTGATGGTCTACTTAATTTAAATATTCTGTAATTTTATAATGCAGCTCAGGCTTCTTTTGACTTTGGAAAGTCAGAAATTATCAAGGTTCATATTCTAGGCCAGGTTATTTATACACATATGTTTGTTATCATAATGTTGCCCTACATTTTTTATAAGGTATCCCTGAATGGTAAAATGGTTAAGTGCATGACTACTAAACAAAAGGTTGGCAGTTCAGACTCACCCGAAGTTGCCTCAGAAGACAGGCCTGACAATCTGCTGCCAAAAAGTCAGTGTCTTGAAAACCTTGTGGAGCAGTTCTACTCAACACTACATGGGATTATCACGAATCAGAGTCAACTTGACAGCAGCTAACAACAACAATGCTTTTATAGATATTTTATTGCCCATAATTCATGCATCTAACTGAGATATTTATGTTGATAATGGTTTCTTGTAATAATGATCTATTTATCTATTTTGAATAAATAAACCCCTATGCTGAGGATTTCTAAATAAAACTTTGCTGCAGTCCTTAACTAAAGCAGTCTCGTCACAAATATTTCAACCAGTAGTATTTGCAAATATTTTTAAAAATGTTAGGTAGAACCTAACATTCAGTATAAAAATGCTTACATGGCAGTTTCTGATTTTATGATGCAATAGAATTGAATTATGACTTCCCAGAAAATGAAAACATATTTTATGAACACCATTTATATAGAATGTTGTAAACATTTTTTGGGAATGTTCTTTTTAAAAGTGAGCTAGAACTTTCAGTTATATTTATTTACATGCTGGTTCATAAATTATTTACTAGTTCATAAGTTGTTGTTGTTGTTGTTATTTGCCATCGAGTCACCCCCAACTCATAGCGACCCCTCCTTGGGTTTCCGAGGCA
>NW_006922523.1:525412-526749 GCF_000298275.1 Orycteropus afer afer | reverse complement strand
AAAATGTAGCTAGTAGATTTTAAAAATAACAAATAAGAAATTAGAAATGATAAAATGATAACGCATGAAAAGAGAAAATCAATGGATAAGTAAAACAGCACATTAAACACTGTTGAAGAGAGATTTAGTGAATGGAAATATAGATATGAAAAAGCAATCTAGACTGCTGAACAGAAAGAAAAAAAACAAAGATGCACCAGTGAACAAACAGGAAAAAAAAAAATCCTTGCCCTCATGAAGCCTACACTAATGACTAAAGACCAACAGATTACAATCAACATTGTAAATAATAAATGTATATATAAGGTGAGAAGCCCTGGTGACTCAGTGGTTAAGCACTCAGCTGCTAACCAAAAGGTGAACGCTTCAAACGCATCTAGAGATTCCAAGTGGGAAAGACATGGTGATCTGCTGTGTAAAGATTACAGACAAGAAATCCTATTAGACAGTTTCACTCAATCACATGGGTTATTATGGGTCAAAAATCAACCCAATAACACCTGACAGCAACAACACATACAATGATAAATGATAGGAAATAAATAAATAGAATAAAGATGGGGGAATGAGAGTGTCTATTGGAGGGCACAGTAGTAACTTCAAATAGGCGGCCAGGTAGGCCTCACTGAGAAGTTATATTTGAGTAAATTTTTTAAGGAAATGAGGGAAGTAAACATGCAAATATCCAGAGGAAGAAGATCCCAGAACAATCATGACAAAAGTAGGGAGAAGGCCTGGCATGTCTGAGGAGCAGCCAAGAAGGAAGTTTGACTAACAAAGCAAGGGGAGAAGAGTATGTGTTCTGGTTACCTCTGTGCCTCTCTAACAGAAGATACACCACAAATGGAAGTTTATCCTCTTACAGTTTGAGGCTTTAAGTCCGAGTTCAAGGTGCCAGGTTCTAGGGGCTGGGTGAAAGCCCCTCAACCTTGGGCTTCAGCTCTACCTCTTGCCCTCGGGCCACTGAAACTAGAGGTATCTCTTCACTCAGGCAGCTACTGGCTGCTGAGGCTGACAAGCCCAAGGTCAACAAATAAAATGGCACAGTCCCAATGTTACAAAACCACATGGCAGGCCATTAATTCAAGTCCATTGAAAATCCCAAGGTTGGCAGAACATGGCAGGGTGCTGAACAACATAGCTACATGCAGGGTTCAAGTGTGCCATAAGCTAGAGACCATTCCCAAAGCTTTTTGGTAAAGTAGAATGCAATGACAGCATGAGAGATCCTCAGTAAGGTGGATTGGCAAAATAGCCCACAAATGGACTCAAACATGCTAGTGATTGTGAGGATGATGCAGGACAGGACACTATTTCATTCTGTTGTAAATCAGGTG
>NW_006922523.1:520891-524927 GCF_000298275.1 Orycteropus afer afer | reverse complement strand
GACCTAAATTTGCTGAAGTGACATGACACAAAAAGATAACAAACAGCTGCAAAGATCCATTAATACTCAAAATGTGGAATATAGGAGATATGAACCTAGGAAAATAGAAAGTCATCAAAAATGAAATGGAAAACACAAAGACCAATATTCTAGACATTAGTGAGCTGAAACAGACTAGTATTGGCCATTTTCAGTCAGACAATTATATGGTCTACTATGCCAGGAATGAAAAATTGAAAGGGAAAGGTCTCACATTCAATGTCAAAAAGAACATTTCTAGATACAATCTGAAGTACAGTGTTTTCAGTGATAGGATAATAGCCATGTTCCTACAATCAAGTCCAGTTAAACAACTATTATTCAAATTAATGCACAAACTACTAATGTCAAAGATGAAGAAATTGAAGATTTTGACCAACTTGTGCAGTATGATATTGATCAAACATGTAATCAAAAAGCACCAATAATTACTGGTAATTGGAATGTGAAAGTTGGGAATAAAGAATGTTTGATAGTGAGAAAATGTGGCCTTGGTGATAGAAACAATATTGGAAACTGTATGTTACAATATTGCAAGACCAACCTCTTTTCACTGCAAATACTTTTTTTCAAAAGCACAAATGGCCACTAGACACATGTATTTCACCAGATGGAGTCCATAGGAATCAAACTGACTACATCTGTGGAACAAGACAATGAACAAGCTCAATATCATCAGTCAGAATAAGGCCAGGGGCCATCTGTGGTCAGACTATCAATTGCTCATATACAATTTCAAGTGGAAACTGAGGAAAATTAAAACAAATCCATGAAAGCCAAAGTGCAACCTTTAGTACATGCCACCTGAATTTAGAGATCATCTCAAGAATAGGTTTGACACATTCAACACTAATAACTGAAGTCAGATAAGTTGTGGGATGACATCAAACACATCATACATGAAGAAAGCAAAAGGTCATTAAAAACAAAGGAAAGAAATAAAAGACAAAAATGGATGTCAAAAGAGACTCTGAAAGTTATTCATGAACTTTAAGTAACTAAAACAAAAGGAAGAAATGATGAAATGATATATCTGAGTGGAAGACTTCAAGGGCAGCTTGCGAAGACAAAGTCAATTATTATAATGAAATGTGCAAAGACCTGGAGTTAGGAAACCAAAAAGGAAGAACACACTCGGCATTTCTCAAGCAGAAAGAACTAAAGAAAAAATTCCAGCCATGAATTGTAATAATGAAAGATTCTATACACAAAATATTGAGCAATGCAGGAAGCATCAAAAGAAGATGGAAAGAATACACAGTGTCAATACCAAGAATTGGTTGACAGTCAACCATTTCAGGAAGTAGCATATAATCCAGAACTGATGGTATTGAAGGAAGAAGTCCAAGCTGCACTGAAAGCATTGGCAAAAACAAAAAAGGCTCCAAGAATTGACAGAATACAAATTGAGATGTTCGGCAAATGGATGAAGTACTGGAAGTGCTCGTTCATCGATGCCAAGAAAATTGGAAGACAGCTACCTGGCCAAGCAACTGGAAGAGATCCATATTGGTGTCCATTCCAAAGAAAGTTTATCCAACAGCAAGCAGAAGTTATCAAACATTATAATTAATATCACACCCAAGTAATTTTGAAGATAATTAAAAAGTCATTGCAGTAATACATGGACAGGTAACTGCCAAAAATTCAAGCCAGATTTAGAAGAGGACTTGGAATGAGGGATAGCATTGCTAATGTCAGATGGATCTTGACTGAAAGCAGAGAATAAAAGAAATATGTTTACCTGTGTTTTATAGACTATGCAAAGGCATTTGACTCTGTGTTACATAATGAACTATGAATAACTATGCCAATAATGAGCATAGAAACTTAATTATGTTCATGCAGAACCTGTACATTCATCAAAAGGCAGCAGTTAAAACAGAACACGGTAATACTCTGAGCTTTAAAATCAGAAAATATGTGTTAGGGTTGTATCTTTTCACCATACTTATTTAATCTATATGCTGAGCAAATAATCCTACAAACTAGACTATTTGAAGAAGAACATGGCATCAAGATTGTAGGAAGACTTATTAACATCCTAACATCTTGCAACATGCAGATCACACAACCTTGTTTGCTGAAAGTGAAAAAGATTTTAAGCAGTTACTGATGAAGTTCAAAGACTAGTGTTGAATATGGATTAAACATCAGCATAAAAATAATAATAAAAAAAGTAAAATCCTCACAAGACCAAGAAGCAACATCATGATAAACAAAGAAAAGATTAAAGTTGTCCAGAATTTCATTTTACTTGGATACACAACCACGGTACAGCCATAGCAACAGCAGTCAAGTAATCAAAGAATGCATTCATTGGACAAATCTGTTGCAAAAGACTTCTTTAAAGTGTTAAAAAAGCAAACATGTCACTTTGAGGAATGAGATGAGCTTGACCCAAGCCATAGTATTTTCAATTGCTTCATATACATGTATAAGCTAAAGAATAAATAAGGAAGACTAAAGAAAAATTGATGCCTTTGAATTATTGTGTTGTTGAATAATATTGAATATACCATGGACTGCAGGAGAATATGGTATATTGAAGAAAGAAGTCAAAGCTGCACTGAAGGAATTGGTGAATAATACCCATTGAGATGTTTCAACAAATGGCAGGAAAGTGGGGGAAAGAAATGCCAGGTATGGTGGTTAACTTTCTGTGTTAACTTGGCTGGGCCTGGTTTAGTGGCTGAGAAGCTGAATGTAGTTATTCTCCATAGTGACATTAGCAATTAACTCCATGGTAGAATTTATTTGAGCAGCTAAGTAGCTGCTTTGGATATGTGGTCTGCTTCCCATATATAAGAAACAGCTTTGGGAATAGTCTCTAGCATATGGCATGCTTGAATCCTGCATGTAGCTGTGTCATTTTTCAGCTGCCAGCCATGCTTTGTCGACCTTGGGACTTTAATGGACTTGAATTAATGGCCTGCCACGTGGTTTGGTAACATCAGGACTATGTCATTTTATTTGTAAACCTTGGGCTTGTTAGCCTCAGCAGTCAGTAGCTGCCTGAGTGAAGAGATGCTTCCAGCTTCAGTGGGCCAGAAGCAAGAGGCAGAGCTGAAGCCCAAGGTCAAGGGGCCTTCTCACAGCCCCTAGCACTTGGCACTTTCAACTTGGACTTATGGCTTCCTGAACTTTAAGAGAACAAAGTACTGTTTGTTCATGCATCCCATTTGTGGTATATTCTTATCAAAGTGGCACTAGGTAATCAGAAAACCAGGTGACCAGACTGACCCAGCCGTGGCAGAGATCCAGGTAAGGGGAAGGACATAGGTCCCACACCTAAAAGGCAGGAAATCTGGGGAAAGAAAAGCCAGGAGAATGATGGAGCAGAGCAGTACCAGGGATCGAGGTAAGGGGAGGCCAGAGAGATTTTGAACAGCTAAGGGAGACAAACATATCTCTTAGTCTGTCATACTGCTATGACTTACATGTTGCTGTGAGACTTGAGGCTGTGCCACCAGTGTTTCAAGTGCCAGCAGGGTTGCACATGGTACACAGGTTTCAATGTAGCTTACAAACTGAGACAGACTAGGAAGAAGGAAGAGGCCTTCCACTTCTCAAAGAATTGACCAGGGAAAATCTTATGAATGGCAGAGAAACACTGTCTCATACATCACAAGGTAGCTTTATGAATAGCCCAGAAACTTTGTCCAATACGGTGCAGGAGGATTAGCCCCTTAGGTCAGAAGGCTCTCAAAATATGACTGGGAAAGAGCTGCCTCAGCAGAGTAGAACCAATCATACTGATATGGATAAAGTAAAGCTTTTAAGAACTCCATTTGCTGATGTGGCACAACTCAAATTGAGAAGAAACAGCTGCAGACATCCGTTAATAATGGGAACATTGAAAGTATAAAGTATGAATCTGGAAAATAGAAAGTTGTCAAAATGAGATGGAATGCATAAAGATTGATATTCTAGGCAACAGTGAGCTGCAATGGACTGGTTTTGGCCACTTGGAATCAGACAACCATATGATCTACTA
>NW_006922523.1:513083-519100 GCF_000298275.1 Orycteropus afer afer | reverse complement strand
AGATTAGAGGAAGAATCGTTAATGGCCTGTGATATGCCGATGACACAACTTTGCTTGCTGAATATAAAGATGGCTTGAAGTGCTTAATGATGAAGATTGAAGAATACAGTCTGCAGTATAGATTACAACTCAATATAAAGAAAACAAAAATGCTTACAACTGGACCAATAAGCAGCATCACGATAAATGGAGAAAAGACTGAAGTTGTTAAAGGCTTCACATTGCTTCGTTCTACAATTAACAGCAAGGGAAGTATCAGTCAGGACATCAGATGACATATAGCACTGGGCATGACAGCTTCAAAGGACCTATTTCAAGTGATGAAGAGCAAAGATGTCTCCTTGAGGACTAAGGTACACCTGATACAAGTCACATTTTCAATCGCCTCTTATGCATGTGAGAGCTGTACAATGAATAAGGAAGACTGAAGAAGAATTGATGCGTTTGAATCATGTTGCTGGCAAAGAATGCTGAAAATACCTTGTACTGCTAAAAGAACTAACAAATCTGTTCTGGAGGAAATGGAGACAGAAACTCCTTGGAAGCAAGAATGGCCAACTTCGTCTCACCTACTTTGGTCATGTTGTCAGAAGGGACCATTCCCTGGAGGAGGATGTCATGCTTGGTAAGGTGGAGGATCAACAAAAGAGGGAAGGCCCTCAACGAGATAGACTGACACATCTGGTTGGGTGATGGGCTCAAGTATAGCAAGGATCACTGAACTGGCATTCTGCTGTACATAGAGTCACCATGAGTTGGAGATGACTTGATAGTACCTAACAACAACAAAAAGCAGGAGAACAAGCACAGATGTCTTTGAAGAAGTGCAGACAGAATGTTCCTTAGAAGCGAGGATGATGAGATTTCATCTCAAGTGCCTGACTTGTTGTCTGGAGAAACTAGTATTTGCAAAAGGATATCTTGCTTGGTAAAGTAGAGTCAGAGAAAAAGTGGAAGACCCTCAATGAGATGGATTGATGCAATGGCTGCAACAATGGGCTCGAACAGCAATGACTGTCAGGAGAGAACAGGACCAGGTAATGTTTTTTTTTGTGTGTTTTACATAGGGTCACTATAAGTCAGAACCAACATGAGGATACCTAACAACAAGAACATAATAGTATGTTTTAGAAATGTACCAAAATACGTACATACACGACATATTTAATGGATGTTTGTGTTGCTTCAGAGTTTTCTCTATGACAATTCTTGTACATAAATCCTAAGGAAAATAGAATTTGTAGATTAATATTATATTACTGTGTTGTTGTTGTTAGGTGCCACCAAGTCAGCTCTAACTCATAACGACCCTATGTACAACAGAACAAAACCCTGTCCAGTCCTGTGCCAACTTCCCCATCCTTGCTATACCTGATCCCATGTTTGTGGCCACTGTATCAACCCATCTCTTTGAGAGTTTTTCCCTTTTTCACTGACTCTCCACTTTAAAAAGCATGATATCCAGGGAATAGTCCCTTCTCACGACATGACCAAAGTAGCTGAGATGAAGTTTAGCTGTCCTACTTCCAAGGAGCATTCCAGCTGCACTTCATCCAGGAAAAATTTGTTCATTCTTCTGGAAGTCCATGGTACTTTCAGAATTCTTTGCCAACACATCAATTTTTCTTTGGTCTTCCTTGTTTGTTGTCCAGCTTTCACATGCATATGAGGCTATTGAAAACACCATAGCTTGGGTTGGCTGCACCTTAGTCTTCAAAGAGACATCTTTGCTCTTCAGCACTTTAAAGAGGTCTTTTACAGCAGATTTGCCCAGGGTGTTGTCTGATTTTTTGACTGATCCTTCCATTGGTGGTGACTATGGAAGCAAGCAATATGAAATATTTGACAACTTCAATCTCTGTGTTTATCATGATAGTGCTTATTGGTCCAGTTGTGAGATTTTCTTTACATTGAGGTAATCCATAGTTCAGAATTAGTCTTTAATCTTCATCAGTAAGTGCTTCAAGTCATCCTCACTTTCAGCAAATAAGGTTTTGTCATCTGCATATTGCGGGTTGCTAACGACTCTTTATCCAATCTTGATGCTGCATTCTTCTTCATATAGTCCAGCTCCTCAGATTGTTTGCTCAGCATAAAGATTGAGTAAGTATGGTGAAAGGATACAACCCAGATGCACTCCTTTCTGGATTTTAAACCGTGCAGTATGTCCTTGCTCTGTTTGAATGACAGCCTCCTGGTCTATGTACAAGTTCCTCATTAACACAATTAAGTGTTCTGGGATTCCCATTCTTCTCAAAGTTATCCTTAATTTGTTATGATCCACACAATCAAATGCTTTGCATAGTCACTAAAACACAAGTAAGCATCTTTCTGATATTCTTTGCTTTGAGCCCAGATCCATCTGACATCAGCAATGATATCTCCCATGCCACATCCTCTTCTGAATTCAGCTTTCATTTCTGGAAGTTCCCTGTCAATATATTGCTGCAACCATTTTTGAATTATCTTCAGCAAAATTTGACTTGCATGTGATATTAATGATATTGTACCACAATTTCCACATTCTATGGCATCACCTTTCTTTGAAATAGACACAAATTTAGATCTCTTCCTGTCAGTTGGCCAGGTAGCTCTCTTGCAAATTTCTTGCCATAGACAATTAAGTACCTCCAGTGCAACATTCATTTGTTGAAACATCTCAATGGCTATTCCATCAATTCCTAGAGCCATGTTTTTTTGTCAATCCCTTCAGTGAAGTTCTTTCTTCAGTACCATAGGTTCTTGATCATATGCCACCTCCTGAAATGCATGGCATCAACCAATTCTTTTTGGTACAGTGACTCTAAGTATTCTTTCCATCTTCTTTTTATGTTTCCTGCATCATTCAATATATTGCCTGTAGAATCTTTCAATATTGCAACTTGGAGGTTAAATTTTTCCTTCATTCTTTCAGCTTGTGAAATGCCAAGCATGTTCTTCTCTTTCAGTTTTCTAACTTCAGGTTTTTGCACATTTCATTATAATAATGGACTTTGTCTTCTCAAGCTGCTCTTTGAAATCTTCTGTTCCGCTCTTTTATCTTGTCATTTCTTCCATTTGCTTTAGCTACTTTCCATTCAAGGGTAAGTTTCATAGTCTCTTCCGACATCCATTTTGGTCTTTTCTTTGTTTTCTGAATTTTTAATGACCTTTTGCTCTCTTCATGGATGATATTCTTGATGTCATCCATAATTCATCTGGTTGTTGGTCATTGGTGTTCAATGAGTCAAATTTATTGTTTAGATGGTTTCTAAATCCATTCCTTAGATGGTCTCTAAAGAATCTATTCAGGTGAGATATAATCAAGGTCATATTTTAGCTCCTACAGATTTATTTTAATTGTCCTCAGTTTCGGCTTGAACTTACATTTGAGCACTTGATGGTCTGTTTTTTGGCTATAGATATTGAGCTTCTCCACTGACTTTTTCCAGAGATGTACTCAATCTGATTCTCGTGTATTCCATCTGCCAAAGTCCACATGTATAGCCATTGTTTATGTTGTTGAAAAAAGGTAAGTCATTGATCTTTCAAAATTCTATCAAGCAATCTTCAGTGTCATTTCTTTCATCATGGCTATATTTTCCAACTACTGGTGATTCTTTTTTGTTTCCAACTTTTGCATTTCAATCGCCAGTAATAATCAATACATCTTGATTTCATGTTTGGTCAATTTCAGGCTAAAGAAGTTGGTGGAAATCTTCAATTTCCTCCTCTTTGGCTTTGGTCTTTGGTGCATAAATTTGAAAAATAGTCATATTAACTGGTGTTCCTTATAGGCTTATGGATATTATTCTTTCACTGACAGCATTGTACTTCAGGGTAAATATTGAAATGCTGTATATGACGTTAAATGCCGCACCATACCTCTTCAATTTGCCGTTCCTGGCATAATAGATCATATGACTGTCTGATTCAAAATGGCAAAACCCAGTCCATTTCAGCTCACTAATGCCTATAAAGGCTATCCTTATGTGTTTCATTTAATTTTTGAGAACTTCTAATTTTCAATATTACTAGATAAAGCCAAATTGCTTCCGAAAACATTTGTGCCAATTTTCTTCTCCATTTTAGGTGTGAGTGTTTCTTTTGCTCTATATATAGGCTAACAGTTGATGTTGTCAGAAATTTTAATTTTTGACAATCTGGAGTTTGTGGTTTTAGTTCTCATTGTATTTTTAATCTTCATTTTTGTAATTACTATTAAAATAAATATTTTATTTATAAATATTATATACTCTTTTTTATGGATATCTGTTCAGTCTTCTGCACTTTTCCTCTTAGATTATTTTAATTTTCCTTAGGTTTGAATTTTTCTCTTTTGATAAAAATAAATGCAAAACTAAAGTTAAACAAGAGGAACACTGGTGGTTCAGTGGTTCAGTACCTTTCTATTTGCAATTTAGACCCACTAGCCGCTTTGTGGGAGAAAGATAGGGCAGTCTGCTTTAGCAAAGATTTACAGCCTTACAACCCATAGGGGGCAGTTCTATTCTGTCCTATAGAGTCATAATCAACCCAATAACAATGGGTAAACCTAAATATAAACTAAACAAATATGATAGCATGTGATAGCATGTGGAACACATATCTTATCTACTTTGGGAACTTATATTTCTATCATCTTTAAAATAACATTTTTTTTTTTCTGTAAGTGTGAATTTTTTTAAAATACATTTTATTGTAATATAATTAATGTACAGTGAAATACACAAAACTAAAGTGACATGGGTCAATGGATTTTTAAGTGTGAATTTTTTAATATATATTTTAAAATCATTGTAACTTGTCCATACATCTCCCTTATCCCGTTCCCATTCTTCTCAATAGTACTTCTAATTTTCTCTCTGAAATATTTGAGTGTATTCTTATCTCTCTATCTTCCCAGTACATTGTAAAGTTATAAGGCTAGTAATTTTTTTTTTTTGTTTGCTTGGCACCTGTGTCCTTAGTACTTTGAACAAATTTTCCAGATAATAGCCTTTTTTAAAAGGTTACAGGTAGAATTAGGGTTAGTGATATGGAATATGCTAGGCCTCAGCCTCTAACTTGTCCTTTATTTTCTTTTTTTAGCATTTCCCTTCACCCAAGTTAGTGTGTAGCTAGTGGTCTACCCACTCTTTACCACCCACTTCTTGACTTTTTCTAACAGCGGTCTCATACAATATTTGTCCTTTTCTTACCAATTTTACTCAGCAAAATGGCCTCTATGTTCATTAAGTTATGAGATGTTTCACAGATTCATCATTGTTCTAAATGAGTTTTTTTAAAAAAACTTTGATGAATGGAATTAATAATTATAAATAGCCAAATTTATCAACTTTATATTGTCTTGTGTAAGAAATTATTCTTTTTCCAAATTAATGAAGATATTTTGCTATATTTTTAAGTTTACCTTTTATTTCTTAGACCAACTGTGACTGATTTTACCTGAAATAAGGGGTCCAATTTTATTTTTTCCATAGGATAACTGTTTATCCTAGAACTATTTATTGGTTAAACTATCATTACTCAGCTATCTTTACTACTAGCATCTTTACAAAACTGATTCTTTTTTGTTGTTGTTGTTAATTGTGATTTGGGTGAAAATTTACAGAGCAAATTCACTTTCCATACGGCAGTTCACATACACTTTGTCTCATTACATTGACTACAATTTACCACAATGAATGAAACAGCTCTCCTCCCACTTCCTCCCAATAGTTACCTCTTCCCTGTGTCCATCCCTCCATGCACTCCTGCTCCCCAAGCTGTCTCCCTGTGCATAAACAGCCCTTCTTTCTCCCATGACTGTTCTCTCCAAGGAGTGTATCCACCTCAGGTAAATGTTCAACTCATATGCCTGTGTTTTGTTTGGCTAGAAGCCACAGGTATGGTTCAATTCCAGACCTGAAGGACAGGTAGGGGCTATAGTCTCAGTGGTTCCACCAGGCTCTATCAGACCAGCAAACCTGGTCCCACCCTACCTCTTTTTTTTCTTTTCCAAATGATTTTGAGTTTTGTTCCATGGTGTTCTCCGT
>NW_006922523.1:511098-511609 GCF_000298275.1 Orycteropus afer afer | reverse complement strand
TCTTTTTGTTATTGAGGTGTTGGAGTTTTCTATAAATTCTAGAGATAGGACCCTTGCCAAATATGTCATTGCCAAATATTTTTTTCCCATTCTGTAGTTTCTCTTTTGACTTGTTTGAGAAGTCTTTAGAAGCACATAAAAATTAAATTTTCAGAAGGTCCCATTCATCTAGTTTCTCTTCTGCTGTCTGTGCCTTTTGGGTTATGCTTGATAGTCTATTTATGCCATATATTGTTGTTGTTATGTACTGTCGAGTCAGACCTGACTCATGACCCTTCCTTGGGTTTCCGAGGCAGTATCACTGCAGAAGTAGACTGCCCAACCTTCCTTCTGAGGAGTGGCTGCTAGGTCTGAACCACCAGCCTTCTGGTTAGCAGTCAAATGCCTTAGGAAGTACACCACCAGAGCTCCTATGCCACATATTAAGGGCCCTAAATTTGTCCCTTGCTTTTCCTTGAGGAACTCTATAGTTTTGGATTTCACATTTAAGTCTTTGATCCATCTGGAGTTC
>NW_006922523.1:503174-505002 GCF_000298275.1 Orycteropus afer afer | reverse complement strand
GCTTGCCCTTTTATTCCTCAGCCCCCAGAGCAGTCCTCTGTGCAGTCCCTTGTTAGCAGGCCTATTTTTATGTTAATTCTTAGGTCCTATCACCACTCGGCAATATCAAGCTGTCTGTGCTGTCAATATTGCTGACATATGTCAGCTCCATGTGTCTCTTCTTTTGGTGTTTTCATGCAAATTCTTCTGCTAGTTGGAGTTTAGTCCACTTCTAAATCCTTCCCTTCAAGGCTCAGGGGTCCAGGATTATCTTCTGAATCAATGTTAATTGGTTTGCCTTTTCTTTGTCAAAGAGGGTTTGTGCAGTCTTTCTGCCTGTTCTGCCATCTTACCAGGTCATCTAAAAAAATAATTCTTGGTATTGGGTACAGTGAATCTACTCAATGTGTCCTTCTTCAAGACTACGTTGACTATCATGAAAATTTTGCCCTTAAATAAACATTTTAGAATTATATTGTTAAATCCACTAGAAAACATGTAGGGAAGTACTTGAAATTTTATTTAATCAATAGATAAATTTGGGAAAAATTACAACGTTGAATTTTTAAATCCATTAACATGATATGCTTTCTGTTTATCTATGTCCTCATTAATATATTTCAATAAAAATTATCATTTTATTCAAAGAGATCTTGCATATGTTTTATTAAAGTTTCATTACAAAGTGAATGAAACTTCACATTTTTGATAACACTAGCATTGGTATCTCTGATGGTTGATTTTATGTGTTAATTTGGCTAAGCTATGATGCCCAGTTGTTTCATCAAACTCTAAGTGTTGCTATGAAGTTAGTATTTACATATGAGAAACATTAAAATCAAGGAGCCCTGGTGGTTCAATTGCTTGGCTTCTAGCTGAAAAATTGGTATTCAAACTCAGCAGCATCTCCACCAGAGAAAAGATCTGGATATCTGCTCCCACAAAGAATACAGCCTAGTAAACTATGGGGCAGTTTTAATCTGTCAAATTGGCTTGTTATGAGTTGGAATTACAACATTCAAATCAGTTGACCTTCAGTATAGCAGATTACCTTGATTGCCTTCCATAATGTGGAAGGGCCTCATCCAATAAATTGAAGGCCTTGAGACCAAAAACAGATTTCCCAAAAGAAAAGGATTCTACCTCAAGACTGACATAGACATCCTTCCAGACAACCTGATGGACCTGTTGACTTTAAAATTACAAGCCCCCACGATCAAGTGAGCCAATTCCTCTGTCTCTCTCTATGTGTGTATACACATTCCATCTCTCTATTTTTTTAATTTATATCTATAAATATATCTATATGCCACTCCTTGGAAGGAAGGTTGGGCAATCTATTTCCATAGTGATACCGCCTCAGGAAACCAAGGAGGTGTCACTATGAGTTGGATTTGACTCTATGACAGTGAGTTTGTTTTTTGTTTTGGTATCTACAACTTTACCTATGTCTATAACTATATCTTCAGCATAGTAAACCTTATGATTGTCTGCTTCAAATGGCCAATACCAGTCCATTTCTGCTCAATAATGTCTAGGATATTGATCAAGTATTCCATTTCATTTTTGACAACTTCTAATTGTTTTTGATTCATACTTCATGCATTTAACATTCTAATTACTAATGGATATTTGCAGCTGTTTCTTCTCATTTTAAATTGTGCCACTTCAACAAATGAATGTCCCAGAGGTGTTACTCCATCTATGTGATTAAGATTAACTTTACTTTAAGGAAGGAGCTGTAGTAGCACAGTGCCTAAAACATCTGACTGCCAACCAGAAGGTGGTTAAAACCCACCAGCCACTCTGCAGAAGCAAGACTAGGCAATATACTTCTGTAAAGATTTAC
>NW_006922523.1:501037-502025 GCF_000298275.1 Orycteropus afer afer | reverse complement strand
ACATTTATTTTGTGATATTCATTGCAATCTTCACAATGTAAAAATACTCTTCCTGCTTCCTCACTGTTTACTATTTCCCCTCATCCCCATTTCCTATCCTTTCCTGCCCTCTTAGCTTTGTCCCTGGGTGAATGCTGTGCTTTTGACCTCATAAGGTTGATTGCTGTAATGAGTGCACACCTTCCTGTTATTTTTGTTTACCTTATAGGACTGTATATCATTTGGCTGAACATTGAGCCATGGAGATGAGTTCAGTCTCCACCTTGAAGAGTGTCCAAGGACCATAATCTTGGGGTTCCACCAATCTCTATGGGACCAGTAAGCCTGATCTTTTTTATGGTTTTGAGTTTTTTATACATTTTTCCCCAGTCTATCTGGGACCTCCTATTGTGATCCCTTTCAGAATGATCAGCAGTGGTAGCCAGGCACCATCTAGTTCTTCTGGTCTCAGGGTCATGGGTGCTGGGTTTTGCACGTCCCTTAGTCCTTTGGAATAATTATTTCCAAGTACTTTTCTTTTCTTCACTCTGCTAAGGACACGGGGAGATCAAGAGTGCACATATCATGGCTGCCCACAACCTTTTTAACCTCAGTCACTACTCACCAAAGTAGGGGGTACAACATTGTCTTTCTCAACTATGTTATGCCAGTTGACATTAGTGTCACTAAGCCACTCAGACTATAGTCCTGAGCCCCTGTGACCAGTGACTCATTCCAACAAGGTGTTGTTTTTGACTAAGAAGTTTTCATAACTTTGCCCTCTGATATATCTAGAGCAATTCATGGATTTATTTGCAGCACATGTGAGTACTTATGTAGAAATATGCTTTGTCAAACCTATAGATATTCATGGATGTGGTCCCATTTGCTTTCCCAGCTCTTTCAATTTAAGTGTCTATCTATGTATCCACTTGTAAAATATTGTTATTACACTTACTGCAGGATTGTGTATGCAATATATTTACTTTTGTAGTCTTTAACTCTTGTG
>NW_006922523.1:498295-499822 GCF_000298275.1 Orycteropus afer afer | reverse complement strand
ATCCTCACTTTCAGCAAGCAAAGTTGTATCGTCTGCATATCTCAGGTTGTTAATGATTCTTCCTCCAATCCTGATACCACGTTTTTCTTCATATATTCTACTGTATAGATCACACCAAATTATGGATAACAGTGCTAAGAATGGAAATTCCAGAATTCTTAGCTGTGTTCATGCAGAACCTGTACATAGACCAAAAGGCTGTTGTTTAAACAGAACAAGGGGATACTGCATGGTTTAAAATCAGGAAAAGTGTACATCAGGATTGTCCTCTTTCACCATACTTATTCAATCTGTATGCTGAGCAATTAATCTCAGAAGCTGTACTATATGAAAAAGAATGCAACATCAGGATTGGAAGAAGACTCATTAACAATCTGCAATATGCAGATGACACAATCTGCATCACTAAAGGAGGACTTGAAACACTTGCTGATGAATATCAAAGACTACAGTTTTTACTATGGATTATACTTCAATGTAAGAAAATGAAAATCCTCACAACTGGACCAATAAGCAACATCAAGATAAATGGAGAAAAGATGGAAGTTGTCAGGGATTTCATTTTACTTAGATCCACAATCAACACCTATGGAAGTAGTAGTCAAGAAATCAGAGATCATATTGCATTGGGCAAATTTGCTGCAAAACACCTTTTTAAAGTATTAAGAAACAAAAATATTACTTTGAAAACTAAGGTGTGCCTAACCCAAGACAAAGTATTTTCAATCACCTCATATGCATGTGGTAGCTGGGTAATAAATAAGGAAGACTGAAGAAGAGTTAATGCTTTTGAGTTGTGGTGTTAATGAAAAATACGGAAAGTACCATGGATTGGCAGAAGAATGAACAAATCTCTCCTGGAAGAAGTGCAGGGAGACTGCTCCTTGGAAGCGAGAATGGCCAGACATCCTCTCACTTACTTTGGTCATGTTGTCAGAAGGGACCAATCCCCGGAGAAGGATATCAGGCTTGGTAAATAAGATAGAGGGTCAATGAAAAATGGGAAGATCCTCAATGAGATGGATTGATACAGTGACTGCAATGATGAACTAAAGCATAGGAAAGATAGTGAATATGACTCAAGACTGGGTAGTCTTTCTTTCTGTTGTACATGGATGGGGTCACCATGAGTCAGAGCTGACTTGATGGAACTAAACAACACAATAACCCTCTAGTTAGTGATTTCAATTAGAAGTTTAGTTAAGGATTTCCTATCCTATGCATGTGAAATTTTGACAATAAATAAGGAAGGCCAAGGAAGACTTGAATGAACAAAAACGCAACGCACTGTCATTGAGTTGTAGATTGCCCAACCTTCCTTCCAAGGAGTGACTGGTGGGTTTGAACCACCAGTCTTCTGATTAGCAGTCAAATGCCTTAGGCACTAAGCCACCAGAGCTTATGTGAAATATGGTTTTAGTGAATAATATTGAATATACCATTGTGATAGTTGAAGATGTGTCAGCTTGGCTGGACTCCAGTTGTGAGTGGTGGTTCCCATGATGGATCACATGACTGAGTTCTAAG
>NW_006922523.1:493892-496649 GCF_000298275.1 Orycteropus afer afer | reverse complement strand
AATTTTGTGCTAGTCTCATGCAATGTGTTATGCTGTTAGTGCCCTTAATCAAAAGAAACTTTGTTTAGAAATATTTATAGTCTCACAAAATAAATTGCTGGATGTGTCAACTTTACATATTCTTTCATTCAGAGATTCAACAAATATTCGTTAAGCACCTACTATATGCCATGTATTCTAGATACTGGAGACAGAGTGGTGAATAAAATAGACAAAAATCCATGTCTTCAAGGAATTTATATTCTAGTAAAATGAGACAGAAATAACACATATGGAAGGTGTTGATAAATGCTAAATAAATATAAAGCAGGAAAGGAAAATAGGAAATTCTGGAGAAGTATACAGATGATAAATTTAAATTGCTGTTAACAGAAGATATTTCTGTGAAAATAAACTTTGTAAAAAGACCTGAAGCCAGTCTGGGTGGCTACTAATGGATTTCCATATCCTATTTGATATGCCAAGAAAAATAAATAAATAAATAAATAAATACACACACACACACACACATACACACACACACACACACTTCTTCCTGCCTCTAAGCAACATATTTGCCCTTTGTCTACTCTCTGTGCCATTTAATTCTGGTACTATGAGGATCTGCCTCCTACATCCCATACACATACTGCATCTTTGTACATTTTCTGAGGAGCTCAGTAAAGTATCCCCTACCTAAATTGTGCAGTAGTCAAAGCACATTTTAAATTACCTGAAATTTTTCATAACAGATTGCTTTCTAATAAAAATATGTGTTTTCTTCTTTAGCTGGAATAAAACTCCATACACCAAATGAGATATACTCTATTCTTCAGCTATATATTTTGGTGTATTATTCTTATGATCTTAAAGAAAGAAGTCAAATATAATTCATTTTCTCTGTACTCAGACTTTTGAAGCCTTGACATTTAATTCTTGTCCCAAATGGTCTGGAAAAGTCAGACATTGGATGAGTTGTTACTGATCATGTAACCAAGATTTTTTGTTATCAAATGCTTAAAAAAATTCTCTGGACATAAAATTGGCTTAAATGTTTAAAATCATATTACCCCAACACCGTTTATTTTCCCATGACTTTTGAATGCTCTGGGTGGGAAAAGAAAATGTAAGGAACTAACTAATTAACTATATATATGTGTGTGTGTATATATATGTAGTATCTCTGGAAAACAATGATTAGCTTGTTTTCTTCCAAGAGATCATAAAAATTTTAAATTTCCTTCAATGTTAGGTTAAGTAGCCAATAACATTTGTTGTTCCCTATGCTAATAGGGAGAATGAGATGTCAGTCTATGTGCCTTTCTCCAGTGATGAACTCTGAGGGCATCTGTCTGGATAAGAGATTACTAACACAACATTACAAGACCGTCAGCTGAATTGTGTTGAGGGTGTTTTTTCTCCTCTTGTTAAATATATTTGAAGATAGATCTTAAAAAGAAAAATATCTGTGCAAACAAGATATTTACTAAAATTAATGGGATCCGCTTACAATGTTTGTGATCATGCAGGAAGAAAGGCAAAAATAAATAAATAAATGAAACCGTAATCTTCCCTTGCTACATGGATTCTCCTATTTGAAGATCACAGCTCTAAAGTTTTTAAAGTACAATATAGTCAAAAGAGAATAAATAGATTGTAGACACAATATACCTAAGGTCTTATCTTTCCCCTCCCAATTATGAATGATGTGACTTTGAGCGAGTCACATTTAGCTCTTTGAATTTTTATTTTTTCATTCTATAAATAGGTTTAATGACATCTACCTTGTAGAGCTGCTGTGACTACTAGAAGTAAGCTACACATCTGACACAAATAAGTAATCAATAAGTGGTAACAACCATATTTTACAGAGAAGAAAAGTAGATCACTTGAAAAGTAGATATTTATAAAATAATGACTTTGCCTTCCAAAAGAACACTTGCCTTTAGTAAAAGTTTTATTTTTCAACATTAAAATTAGCATAAAAATGTAATGATCCCATAATTTTGTAAACATTTAATGGGACGGTAGATGTAAAGTTTTTACAATAATAAGTGATAAAGTATTTGTGTTCCTTAAATGATTACTGTTATTATTAATGTTATGATAATCAATATTGTTAGATACATGCTTCCTTTTCAACAAGAGTCTGAGTCTTAAACAAAAGCTTAATTTTGGTTATAAATCATTATTTAGAGAGTCCTATAGACAGCATTGCTTTAAGGTCTGGGCAATTCTCAGCTAGCAGACGATAGTAACCATGGATGATTTAAGATGAAGCATTCAACTGAATGCAGATCAGTGGATGAAATAATGAGTGATTTCCATTCGCCTTACCTCAATATCCAAGAATACAACATTTATAAAAACTAGGAGATGAAAATTGAATAGAAGATACTGCCTAATGTTGGGAAGAGGATAATGAGACTATAGGTGATAATCACCATCTTTACTTAATACATATTTAATAATATATTTCTTAAAGAAGGGGGAAAAAGACTCAAAGAAAAATGAGCAAAATAATAGCAGCTTTTAATTCAGAGTATGAATTAATATCCACCAGCCACTCCTCGGAAGGAAGGTTGGGCCATCTCCTTCTGTAGTGATAATGGCCTCGGAAACCCAAGAAGGGGTCGCTATGAGTCGGGTCCGACTCGAGAGCACATAACAGCAACAACATGAATTAATAACTTGTTTTATTACTTTGGTATAGTCCTATCCATTTCAAATCTCTCAAAATAAAGCTTTAAAGGAGTTAAAATGTTAAAAAAAAAAAAA
>NW_006922523.1:491794-493242 GCF_000298275.1 Orycteropus afer afer | reverse complement strand
ATTTCTCTTCATTTAGCAAATGAAATTTATATATTCACTCTATTCTATTTTCTAGAAGTTAATATAGGTTTCGTGCTCTAAGAAAATCCAAACATGTTCCATTTATTTTTTTTATTTTGAAGTTGAATTAGTTCATTTTAATTGCTGAATCAAGAAAAGGGCTTCAGGTCACCTGTCTTTTTTTTTTTGTTGTTGTTGTTCTCTGTCACTTTTCTCAGGAGTTTGGAGAGGAAATCTGTCTGTAGAAATTAGGTATTCTTAGATTCAGCTGCAGCATACTAAAACTTCCTGCCAAAAACCTGCTTTTCTCCCTCATAGCCTCAGGTGGATTGATTGGTAATTCTTCTCACCAAACAAAGATTTTAAGGCTGCGTATTGCCTAAGGAAATTCATAAAATAATTTACTTAGTGTATATATTTAACAGCAAATGCTCATTTTTTCCTGAGGAATTAATTGTAAGATAGACGGATGGATGGATGGACCAATGGACTGATGGACAGATAGGCTGGTGGGCAGATGGACAGATGATAGCTAATAATAGATAAATGATAGATAAAGATAGAGAGATGTAGTTACTTACAGTCAAATCAATTCCAACTCTTCATGATTCCATGTAAGCTTACCTATTACATAAACATACATGGTTTATAAAATTTAGCTTATTCATTTGTTCTTTCAAAATACGTATTTTATAAAACAAGGAATATATGTTTACTTTCCTTTGTACCAAATAGGTTTTCTGCTGTAGCCACCCTTGTGTCCTCAGCAAGAAGTGTTCCTACAGAGAATCAATACTTTATTTCCAGGGTAGCCTTTTAGGAATATTAACATGTTAGGACAAGACATTCCAACAAGAATAATCAACACCTCCATTCAACTCTGAAATTGTTCTATAGAAGTTGAAAAATAACATGATATTGTGTGAGCTGACAAAATTAAATTTCAAAGTGATGCTGAATTTGTTCAGGAAATTTGACTTTATTGAAAGTTCTCTCATTGGTCTTTGCCATGCATATATCATATTCTGAGTGAGTTGCAATATTGTAATACTCAGATAAATCCTAAACTGCTTAGACATTTCTCCTTTTCCCAGTGCTGAACATAATATAAAATCCTAAAATTCCTACATATTATATTCTGATTATTGAATTTCCTTCTTCTGAACACATTGTTCAGTAAAATCATCAGCAATATTAACTTCTAGCTCATTAATTACTTACTTGCAGTTTTCCTGATTGCTTTTCAATAATGAGAAAAGTGTGGAATGTCTTGCACATAAACATACCTGAGAATATTTGATGCTTCCACAGAAATTCACCAGATTTATTAAATTTTGCTACGAAACATTGATACTGAAACAAATATCCTTCATATTAATATCTCCCACATTACAATCTCATGAAAATATTATCCTGACAATGATGTAGGGGGAAGGCAAGGCATTGGG
>NW_006922523.1:489752-491344 GCF_000298275.1 Orycteropus afer afer | reverse complement strand
TGACCCTTGGCTATATCACAGGCAGGTTCCTTCTGGTGAGATGCAATATAACAGAAAAGAACATCAAGAGAAAAAATTGCAGAGATATGTTGCCTGTCAAATCACATTGCTTATCAATTTTCTACCCTGTTTTTGAGCAGGGCATGTGTTTGTATCCTTCGCTAAACATTTAATTTTATGTTTCTCCCCAAATCATGTGGCTCCTGAGTCTAAAGAAAAGGTGTTGATCTGCCATGGGATGGAGGAACAAGGAACTTCTCTGAGATTTGAAGTTTATTGTGAGTGATTGAGGCCTTTTGATATTGTCATATCCTGAACCTGTCAATTCTATCCAAAAAAGGTGAGGCCTGTTCCTACCTATATAGGTCCCTGTGTGGTGTAAATAGATGGCATTCTATTAGTTAACCTAAAGCTTGGGATTTCAAACCCACCCCGTGGTGTTGCAGAAGAAAAGCCCTGCAATCTTCTTCCATAAAGATTACAGCCATGAAACTCTATGGAGCAGTTTTACTTTGTAACACATGGGGTCACTAGAAGTCAGAACTGACTCAATGGCAATGAGTTTGGGTTCTTTTTTTTTTTTTTTTGGTTCCTACCTATTGATTTGAGGAAATGAGATCCAACTATTTACCAGCATGTCTTGGACACAGTCCTTCCCAGAGTTTGAGATTTGGACTCAATGATCTCTCAAGGTTCTTTCCAAACTCTGTGATAGGATGCTATGATCTTAAACTTGGTGTCCTATTGCAAGACATAGAATTAAATATTTATAGATAGGTTTTTCATCTAATGATATTGTTTGTTTTCATGTTTAATTCTAACAGTTTGTATGAAAAAGCCTAAAGGTTCTATTCAAAATTTTATGACTCCCTAGGCTTACTAGGTTGTTAATTGGATGGTGTATTACTATAAAGGAAGTGAGAAATGCCAGACATAATTGTATAGCGTTTATTTTCTCTGCTCTGTGGGAATTCTCAGGGGTTTCATTAGCAGATGGTTACAGAAAGCCGACATCCTGGAGTCTGGACTGGTGAATATCATTCTTCTTAATTATTCAGCAACTAGCCTGCACAGGTCAGGCATAAAGCACAGATATTAAATTCAGAGCATCCTGGACAATAAATACCCTTATCTAGAATTATGTTTTTACTCTCTTCAATTAAATAATGCCAAGAGTGTGTAATATTAATCCATAAAAGATATTAAATGTTATTTACTTGCGAGTCACCATTATGTTAAATTTATAAACTAGATCTTTTTCAAAAGCCATCTAGTCACCATTTATATACTTAGCTCCGTAAATATACTAAATATTTAAACCAGAGCATTTTTGCAAAAAGACGTTTAGAGATATATTCTTCCTCACCAGCTAAATGTGTTGATTAGATAAATAAGATAAAGCAACAGGGAAACAGCAGCTATCATAATAAGCTTGCCGGTGATGTTCCAAACTTTGGGGTTTATCTCAATTGATGAATTTCTGGTCCTTCAGTCCTGATCCTCCCTAATCAGGATCACTATGCCTCTGCTCACATTCTGACTCTACAAATGTTGTTGTTATGTGCCGTCCAGTCAGACCAGACTCATAGCCA
>NW_006922523.1:488128-488667 GCF_000298275.1 Orycteropus afer afer | reverse complement strand
TTGAACCGCCAGACTTCTGGTTAGCAGTCAAGTGTCTTAGCCACTATGCTACCAGAGATCCCTCCAGTGATGTGGCACACTGCAATTCTAACTCATGATCTCAAGCAATCCACGTTCCTCAACCTTCACTGTAGGAAACAACTACACTACCATCAACTTTCAAGAAACTAAAATCTTCTGCTATTAAGTAGATTCCAAGTCATAGTGACCCTACAAGACGAGAGCAGAATCTTTATGGAAGCAAGCTTCCATATTTCTCCCACTGAGCTACTGTGAGTTAGAAAAGCTAAACTTTTTGTTAGCAGCCACATACTTAACCACAGCTCCACCAGGACATAGTCAATCTTATCCACGGCTAATCTGATCAACTCTCACACTTAACAAGAAGGGTTCTTGATGTTTCATCCTTACATTGGCTCTCCCTCCATCCCTTCCCCATTTTCTTCATGTTCTCTAGGATTAACTTCCTGATAATGAGTAGTCCATAGGCTTTGCTTAGCAATATTTTAGACTCTATTCACAGTTCTATTAGAAATTCA
>NW_006922523.1:480099-487268 GCF_000298275.1 Orycteropus afer afer | reverse complement strand
ATATAGCCACACCTGTGGGATTTGGATTTCTATATTCGTAGCTAAGCTAAAATCTCAATTGGATCACATTTTTTCTATTAATATCAGCAGCACCAATTAAATAATGGGAGACTATCTCATGAACTACTAACAATCATTCAATAATCTATCATAATATAAAATTATTGTGTTTTCTGGAATTTCCTGTTAATGTAAGAATTCAATTTGTTATTGTTGTTGTTGTTATGTGCCATCAAGTCAGAGCTGACTCATAGCGACCCCTCCTTGGGTTTCCGAGGCAGTATCACTACAGAAGTAGATTGCCCCGTCTTCCTTCCGAAGAGTGACTGGTGGGTTTGAACCACCAGCCTTCTGGTTAGCAGTTAAGTGCCTTAGGCACTATGCTACCAGAATTATGACATGCTCACCTTGAGATTATAACTCTTTTATGTGAACATTCCCTCAGCCATGACAGATAAGTTCAAAAATTCCTTAAAACAGCTTTACTTAGTGTCATATTCTTTTGCTCTAAACCCTCTTTCACTGTATTGCATCAGGAGCACGAGGAGCACAACCTTGCTAAGCTTTCTTGACCTAGGCAGAATCTGTTAATCCAAAATTCCACCTAATTGTTAATCCAAAATTTATATTTATACATTTAGGTGGAATGCATTGACCCAAGGGGGGATTAAACAAAAGAAACTACAGGATAGATTCATAGGAAGAGATATAAATCTGTAGATGTGGAAAAAGTGGAGAACAACTTGTGACTAGAGATAAAGGTATGTATGTGAAAATGATGGAATACTATGCACCAGTCAGAAGCATGTTATACATGTAACATGTTATAAATATTATACAAAGCAACATGAACAGGTCTTGAAAACCTAATATTTTATGAAAATGAGAAGCAGAATGAGATTTATACAAAAATATCATTTATATAGCATTTTAAAGCTTATATAAAATGAATTTATATATATTTCAAGGAAATATATCCAAAATATGGAAGATGGCTTAGTATTAGATGACAAACATTAAATACAGGAATGAAATCATGGCAGAAGATGAATAGAATGCTAAAATGAAACAGGACAAAAGGGTAGCCTCTTGGATCAATGTTACTGGTAACACTAGTGAAGAGTATGATCAATGACTGACTCAATTCTGAGCACCTGAGGTCCTTAAAAAACAAAACATTTTTTACATGAGCAGAAAGATTGTTAAGTCTTAAGTCAGATCACTTGAACATTATTTTTCAAAATGTGAAAACTATTCATGTGGCATAATATAGGAAGTACCTCAGACGATTCATGAGCTGGCTGACCTTAAAAGAAACAACTCATTCTTCCAAATTAGATAAGCTTATTAAAAATCTATACAATACAAAAGAACATTTCAAGGATTCAAATTTTTGTTTTCTTGTCTTACACAAACATTCCACTGTGATTTTCTAAATTAGGCTGTTCTGATACTTAGCAAAAATAACTTTAAATTATATTTTGGGTAAAATTATAAGTACAACTGAACTAATTCTAATTTTTAATTAAATATGTGAATCTGAAATTCTAAACTGATGTACTTTGTGACATTTTCTGGTGGTGTAGGGCCTAAGGCATTTGACTGCTAACCAAAAAGCTAGTGGTTGAAACCCACTAGCCACTCCTCGGAAGGAAGGTTGGGCAGGCAATCTACTTCTGTAGTGATAACACTTCGGAAACCCGAGGAGGGGTCACTATGAGTAGGGTCCTACTCGATGGCAGTGAGTTTAGTGAATATAATTGCCATAACATCTTACTTTTGGTTGTGCTTTATATTTTCCAAAAAAAAACCTCTCATGTGAGGCGTATCTAAAGCAGTTATCTTCTATGTTAACAATTAAGACACTGAAAGTAAATAACAGGATTGAAATGGTGATGTCTGGACTAGAATCTAGGTCTAAACAAGACTAGATTTGAGGCTTTACTTTTATTTAATTCCCTTTCTAGATAATTTTTATGTAAATGTAAATCTGTTTCTTTGAATCATAAAGAAATGAAACTGGCACATTGGATTGCAGTAAATATACATAATTCTCTGAAGAAAAACACACAGACTTATTATATTAATTCCAATCCTGTAAAATATAACAACTTATCTTCAAAAAATGTCAATAAACTTTAATATATATTTTTAAAAAATACTCTTTCAATAAACAACATTCTATATACTCCAGGTAAGTTTACTCCAGAGGATGTGTAAGTGTAATTTCTGAATTAAGGGTACAAATACATGATGTTTTGATAGTTTTTCCAAATTGATTTCCATAGAAGTTGAGCTAATTTATACTCCTAACAACATTTATAAGAATTTCAGTTTCCCTGATGTTTCACAGATAATATGGTATCATATATTTTCTGTCAATGTGATAGATAAAAGAATTTATTGTTTTAATTTACATTTTGATTACTACAATAGTTGACCATTTACTCATTTTTTTTCAATTTTGTGAATTACAAATTCATTTTAATCATCTTTTATTGAAAGATTAGAAGCGTTGGTAGAGGAGTGGATAAGTGCTCTGCTGCTACTGCAAGTTGGCAGTTCAAACCTACCAGTTACTCCACAGGAAAAAAGACAGCCTAGGAAACACTACTTTGTCATATAGAGGCACTACAAGTTGGAATTGACTTGATGGTACATGCAACAAAAAACATGAATGATTGCTTTATTGGAATTTAGAAACAAACATTCAAGATTTTCTCTCATCCATATATATTCGTAGTAACACAATTTGATATATAATTTATATGATTTTGACATGTCATCAGGGAAGACTAATCTCTACAAAAAAAAATATCATGTGTGGTAAAGTAGAGTATTAGTGAAAACAAGGAAAAGGCTGAATGAGATGGATTGACACAAGAGCAGCAACAATGGACTTAAATAGATGAAAGGTCATGAAGATGGCAGGGAATAGACAATGTTTTGTTGCTTTGTTCTATTATACACAAGGTTGCAATGAGTTGGGGCCTGCGGGATGGTGAATAGCAACAACATGATGTATTATATATGTATATATAAACACAGAGACCCTACCACTCGTCTACCACTGGATTATGTGTTGCTATAATGCTGGAAGCTTTGCCATTAATAATTCAGAACTAGTAGGGTCATCAATGGTAGTTTTGACGGGCACAGATCACCAGGTCTTTCACTCAGAGCCCCTATAGGGTTCCAACCACTGAACTTTTGGTTAGCACATGAGTTCTTAAACATTGTGCCCCCAGAGCTCCTTAGTGTTTAATTAGTATTTTGACACAGGTAATCTATTTTCTGTTTAACCTTGGAAGTAACTGAATAGAGAAGGACTCATGCAAGATGGACTGAAAGTGAAATAGACTATTTAATCGTTTTATTCTTGTATGTGTGTCAAACAGGAATGAGTGGAAAAATCAAATCCAAAACTTTCAAATCACAACACTGTGCTTATTGCCCGGAAAATAGGTCCCCTCTCATTAGGCAGGATTACTGTATTCTATAACAGTGTTTACGCTGGAATCTATCTCACCCCATACTGTGTGAAGTTAGTTTATGATGATGCATAAAAATAGCAAGTGAATAAACATGTAAGTTTCTCAATCAGCCAACTCCTAAGGGAATCTTGAGTTTGCCAACATATACTACTTACTAGATCTATGGAAGTCTGTCTACATGTCAAGATGAGAAGTACTTTTTCTTTTTCCACTTGGTGTTTTCTCCAACAGAACCTAAACATAAATGCATATATTCAAGGAGTTCTGGAAATTCTCTGTTCAAAAATAATTTTACAAATTAGTAATGTCTTTATATTTTTGTGATCAATTCCAAGGCTCTAGTTAGGATATTTTTTATACTGATGTTTATGTGTTAGATTATCTTTCTGTCCTCAAATTCTAATGTAACACCAAAATAGTATAGAGGAGTAGTAAATAGAATCACCAGCTCCTATAAGGGTGCACTAGCTATGTGTTCCACATTATTTATTGACACATGAGACTGAGTTTTATTACGCCAAATGTGGCTAAGTTATCAGCTGACTAGGAATGATTTAGTCTGGAAATTCTGCTAATACCTGCCATCATGGGTGACCCTGCTAGTATTTGAAATAGGGGTGACATAGCTTCTAGCATCACAGCAGCACTCAAGCCAACATAGTACAACAAACTGACAGACAAGGGGTGGTAAGTGATAGGTAATATCCATAGACATAAAAGAAAGACCACTTTATATAACTATTACTAAATTTTGCACACAAAAATTCCAAAAATGAAGAAATTAAAGATTTTTCCAATTTCTTCTGTCTGAAATTGATTAAACATACAAAGAAGATGCATTAATCATTACTGGTGTGAATGTTAGAAACAAAGAAAAAGCATTAGTAGTTGGAAAATGAAGCCTAGAATCAATCTGGAGATAGCATGACAGAATTTTATAAGACCAATGACCTCTAAGAGTAAATACATTTTTAAAAAAATAATAATATACACAGTGATTTTACACATTGACCTTGCCAGATGGAATACACAGAAATCAAATGAGTACATCTGTAGAAAGAGACAATGGGAGAAGCTCAATATCATCAGTTAGGCAATGGGCTAACTGCAGAATAGACCATCAATTGCTCATATTTAAGTTCAAGATGAAATGAAGCAAATTTAAAAAATCCATGGAAACCAAAGTACAAACTTGAGTATATCCCCACTTGAATTTAGAGATCATCTCAAAAATAGATTTTATGCATTGAACATTAATGACTGAAGACCAGTTGGATGACATCAAGAGCATAATATATGAATAAAAAATGAAGTTATTAAGAATATAGGATAGAAAGAAAATACCTAAATGGATATTAGAGACTCTCTGAAGCTTGCTCTTGAATAAAAAATAGCTGAATTGAAGAGAAGAAATGATGAAGTCAAAGAGCTCACCAGATTTCAAAGGATAGCTGGGAAGATAAAATAAAATATGCAAAAGGCAGAGAGGTTAGAAAAGCAAATGTGAAAAATAGACTCAGCATTTCCCAAGCTGAAAAACTGAAGAAAAAATTCAAGCTTCAAGTTGCAGTATTGAAAGATACTATGGTCTAATAAGGAGCTCTGGTAGCATAGTGGCTAAGGCTCTTGACTGCTCACCAGAAGGCTGGCGGTTCAGACCCACCAGCCACTCCTCGGAAGGAAGGTTGGGCAATCCTACTTCCATAGTGATACTGCCTCGGAAACCCAAGGAGGGGTCTCTATGAGTCGGGGCCGACTCGACAGCACATAACAACAACAACAACAACATGGTCTAATAGGGAGCTCTGGTAGTGTAGTGCGTAAGGCTCTTTACTGCTAACCAGAAGGCTGGCAGTTCAAAAACACCAGCCACTCCTCAGAAGGAAGGTTGGGCAATCTCTATTTCCATAGTGATACCGCTTTGGAAACCCAAGGAGGGGTTGCCATGAGTCGGATCCGACTGGACGACAGTGAGTTTGGTGACACAGAAAGCATAAAAAGAGGATGAAAGGAATACACAGAGTCCCTTTACCAAAAATAATTGGTTGAAATCCAACTATTTGAGGAAGTAGCATATGATAAAGAACCTATGATATTGAAGGAAGAAGTCCAAGCTGTACTAAAGACATTGGTGAAAAACAAGGCTCCATGAATTCACACAATACCAATTATGATATTTCAACAATGAGATGAAATACTGGAAATGCTCATTTTTGCCAAGAAATAGCTACCTGGCCAACCAACTGGAAGATATCTATATTTGTGCCCTTGCCAAAGAAAAGTGATCCAAAAGAATGTGGAAGTTGTTAAATGATATCATTAATATCAAACTCAAGTAAAATTTGTTGAAGATAATCCAAACATGGTTGAAGCAGTGCTTTGACAGAGAGCTGCCAGAAATGGAAGTCAGATTCAGAAGAGGAAATGGAATGAGGGGTATCATTGATGATGAGATACAGATCTTGGTTGAAAGCACAGAATACCAGAAAGATGTTTATCTGTGTTATATTGACTACAGAAAACATTATATGTGTGGATCATAACAAATTATGGATAACATGGCAAAGAATAGGAAGTCCAGAATATTTCATTGTGCTCATGAGGAGCCTATATGCACACAAAGAGGCAGTCATTTGAAAAGAACATGGGAACATTGCATGGTTTAAAATCAGGAAAGGTGTGCAAAAGGGTTGTATCATTTCACCATATTTATTCAGTCTGTGTGTTGAGCAAACAATCATGGATGATGGACTATATGAAGAAGAAAGCAGTATCAGAATTGGAGGAAGATTAATTAACAACCTAATATATTCAAATGTCAAAACTTGATTGCTGAAAGCAAAGAAAATATGAAGTACTTATTGATGAAGATCAAAGATTAAAGCCTTCATAATGGATTATATGTCAAAATAAAGAAACCAAAGATCCTCACAAATGTACAAATAAACAACATAATGATAAATGGAGAAAAGAGTGAAGTTGTTGCTTGGCTCCACATTCAATGCCCATGAAAAAGAGTTAAGAAATTAAATGACATAGTGCATTGGGAAAATCTACTTCAAAAGACCTCCTGAGGAAGAAGTCCACTAAATGGGGAAGAGATGATCTGTTTAACAAATGGTGCTGGCAAAACTGTATATCCATTTGCACAAAAATGAAACAAGATCTATAACTCACACAATACACAAAAACTAACTGCAGATGGATCAAAAATACTTAAGTGTGAAACATAAAACTATAAGGTTTCTCAAGAAAAAACTAGGGGCAAATTTAGAGGCCATAATATATGGCATAAATAGACTATCAAGAATAACCCAAAATGCACAAACAGCAGAAGATAAACTAGATAAGTGAGACTTTCAAAAATTATTATTTTTATGTGTTTCCAAAGACTTCTCCAAAAAAGTTAGAAGAGAACCTACAGATTGGGAAAAAAATATTTGGCAAAGAGATATCTGACTAGGGACTTACCTCTAAAATTTATAGAAAACCCCAACACATCAACAACAAAAAGATAAATAGTCTAATTTAAAAATGGGCAGAAGACATGAATAGACACATCTCCAAAATGATATTCAGGCAGCCAATGAACATGAAGAAATGCTCATGATCATTAGCCATTAGAGATGCAAATCAAAACAATCTTGAGATACCATCTTGCCCTAGCACTAGTAG
>NW_006922523.1:449559-456589 GCF_000298275.1 Orycteropus afer afer | reverse complement strand
ACCAGCATGTATGTCACGATACATGGAAAAAAGATTGAAATTATCAGGGATTTCACTTCACTTGGAGCACAATCAATATCCATGGAAGCAGCAGTCAAGAACTCAGATGATGTATTGCACTTGGTGAATCTGCTGCAAAAGACCTGTCAAAACTGTTAACAAACAGAGATGTTATTTTGAAGCCTAAGGACATTTGACCCAAGCCAAGTTATTTTCAATTGCTTCATATGCATGTGAAAGCTGGACAGTGAATAAGGTAGATCGAAGAATAATTGATACCTTTGAATTGTGATATTGGCGAAGAATCTTGAAAATACCATGGATCGCCAGAAGGATGAACAAATCTGTCTTGGAGGAAATGCAGCTGGGATGCTCCTTAGAAGTAAGAATTTCCAGACTTTATCTCATCTACTTTGATCATATTGTCAGAAGGGATTGGACCCTGAAGAAGGATTTCAATCTTAGTAAAGAAGATGGTCAGCAATAAAGGGGGAGACCCTCAAACAGACAGATTGATACAAGGATGGGCTCGAGTATAGCCAGAATTACGAGGATGGCACAAGACCTGACAGTGTTCTATTGTGTTGTATAAAACCTACCAGCTACTCCTTAGAGGGAAGATTGGGTAATTTACTTCTGTAGTGATACTGCCTTGGAAAAACAAGAAGGGATCACTATGAGTAAGATCCGACTCAACAGCAGTGAGTTTGTTTTTATATAGACTTGCTATGAGTCAGAGTTGACTCAACAGCAACTAAAAACAACACAAAAAGAACCAATGGCTTTGTATTATAGTGTTGGGAAAATATTTAATATACCATAGACTGCCAGAAGTATGAACAAATCTGTCTTTGAGCAAGTACAGCCAGAATTATCCTTAGAAGTGAGGATGGGAAGACTTTGTCTCATGTACTTTGGACATGTCATCAGGGTAGACCAGTCCTTGGAGAAGGACACTATGTTAGTAAGCAGAGGGTCAGTGAACAGATGAAGATGAAGACTCTCAATGAGATGGATTAACCCAGTGCTGCAACAATGGGCTCAAACATATCAATGATTGTGAGGATGGCTCAGGAGCGAGTATTGTTTTGTTTTGCTGTCCATAAGGTCACTTTGCGTCAGAACTAATTGAACTATACCTAACAACAACAACGGGCATTGTTTGAAGATCATACATAATAGAGATCTAGCAACCTTTGTCCCTGGAGTGTCTTTTAGGAGGGACTGTTTACTGGGTGAGCATTTTTTTTCAGATGATAAACATCTTGAAGAGCATAGGAGTACATTGCTGGTGTTCTCCTCCTCTGTTGTGTTTGTCTGGCACCAACTTACCCTGACCAACCAGAGTATTCTATCTATAGGCAGCTGATTAAAATCAAGTGAAGAAATGTAATCAAACCTGGCTTTCTCTCATATTGTTTTTAGGAAATACAATTTCTCCCCTACAATGCAGGCCTAGAATTTCTGGCGGCTGTTTCGTCACAAATTAAGGGAGACTATAGCTTAAAACAAATGCAAGAGAAAGGGAACACAGAATCGAGAATTAGAGCATGTGGGTCAGGTGGGCCAGAGACCTACTATCCCATTGGATCTTTCAATTACATTATGCAATAAGTCCTGTGTGTGTGTATGTGTGTGTGTGTCTAAAATATTTTGAGTTGGGCTCCTGTCACTTGACACAAAGACTTTTGAAATATTCTTATCTCCTCTCTAGAGAGTAGCCACTCAAAGATTCCTAAGTGCTTGGGAATAGTCACTAATGACTAGTGTGTGGCCACTAACTGAAGTCTATTCTGAGTGAGTTTCTCCAGGATCAACCCTCCCCTACCCCAAAAACCAAACAACAAACTCACAGCAATCAAGTCAATTCTGACTCATACTGACCTCCATTGGGTTTCTGAAGCTGTAAATCTTCTTTTTCCTTTTTTAATTTTTTATTGTGATTAGGGTGAAAGTTTACAGAGCAAGTTCACTTTCCACAGGGAAGTTCACATACACTTTCTCTCACAACATTGACTATACTTTTCCACAATGCAATAGCTCCCCTCCCACTTTCTCCCCATAACTATCTCTTCCCAGTGTACTTCCCTCCATGCACTCCTGTCCCCTGAGCTGTCTCCCTGTGCACACACAGCCCTTCTATTTTTCCATGATTGTTTCCTCCAAGTATTGTATCTACCTAATGTAAATATTCAGCTCATATGCCTGTCTTTTGTTTTGCTAGAAGTCACAGGAGTGGGTTCAATTCTAGACCTGAAGGGCAGTTAGGGGCCATAGTCTCAGTGGTTCCATCAGACTCTACCAGAACAGTAAACCTGGTACCTTTTTTTCCTTTAATGATTTTCACTTTTGTTCCACATTGTTCTCCCACTCCATCCAGGATCCCCTACATAGATGCCCCTCCAAGTGGTTGACACTGGTAGCTGAGCACCATCTAGTTCTTCTGGTCTCATAGTCAAATAGGCTGAGGATCTCATAGTGTACCAGTGGCTTGAACTAATTGTTTCCATGAATCTTTGGTTTTCTTCATTCTTCTTTGCTCTGGAAGAGGAGAGACCCATCATTGCATCTAGATGGATGTTTGCAAGCTTTTAAGATCAGAGTCGCTATTTGCCAAAGTAGGAGGTAGAACAATGTTTTGTGTAGTATGTTATGCCATTTGAGCTCGACGTTCCCTGTGACTATGGTCCTGAGCCCACAGGTCCAACTACTCATTCCATCTCGGTGGCTGGCTTTGGCCAAGAAGTGACTACAAACTTGTCCCTTGTCAGCTCTACTATATACCTGGGGATTCTTATAGAACATACAAATACACTTGAGAAACATTGTCTACCAACCCTATACATGATCTTGGGCACAATCCCCCCTGCATAGACATACCTAATAGTTCAGCCTACTCATGCATCTATCCACCCATATATCCATGTTTGCCTTCACTGACAATGCAGTACTATATGTGCAAAAGGGTTCATCTTTGTTGTCTGTACCTCCCATGGACCTCTCTATGTCTTCCTCTTCCTCAATGCCACTGTGTTGATCACTCACATTTGGTACATTGCACTTCTCTTCACCCCAATCGATACTTGTCTCTACCTATCTAACAGTGTTCCCTGCCCTCCCCCCTCCCTCCCTCTAACTTCTTTAGAATATATACCTAGTAATGGAATGGCTGGGTCAAATGGTATTTCTAATTCCAACTTTTGAAGGAATTGTCATACTGCTTTCCACCATGGTTGCATCATTTGACAGTCCCTTCAGCAGTGTATGAGAGTCCCAATCTTTCTGCATCCTCACCAGCATTTGGTATTTTGTGTCTTGTTGAACTTTGCTACCAGTGCTGGCGCAAGATGGTATGTCATTGTTATTTTGATTTGCATCTCTCTAATGGCTAATGATCATGAGCATTTCTTCATATGTTTGTTGGCTGCCTGAATATCCTCTTTGGTGATGTGTCTATTCATTTCTTCTGCCCATTTTTAAATTGGATTATTAGTCTTTTTGTTGTTGAGGTGTGGGAGTTTCTATAAAGTCTAGAGATAAGTCCCTTGTCAGATATGTCATTGCCAAATATATTTTTTCCCAATCTGTAGATTCTCTTTTAGTTTTTTGGAGAAGTCTTTGGAAGCAGACAAAAATTTAATTTTTGAAGTTCTCATTCATCTAGTTTTATCTTCTGCTGTTTGTGCATTTTGGGTTATGCTTGATAGTCTATTTATGCTATATATTAGGGCCCTTAAATTTTCCCCTCGTTTTTCCTTGAGTAACTTTATATTTTTACATTTCGTATATAAGTATTTGATCATCTGCAGTTAGTGTTTGTGTATGGTGTGAGCTACAGATCTTGTTTCATTTTTGTGCAAATGGATACCCAGTTTTCCCAGCACCATTTATTAAACAGTCATTCTCTTCCCTATTTAATGGATTTCAGCCCTTTGTCAAAGATCAGCAGACCATAGGTTGAAGGATCTATTTCTGGGTTCTCAATTCTATTCCACTGGTCTATGTATCTGTCATATCGATACCAGGCAGTTTTGGCTACTGTGGCTGTATAGTAGGTTTTGAGATCTGGGAGCATATAACCTCCTACTTTGTTCTTCTTCAACAATGCTTTGGTTATCTGAGGTTTCTTTCCTTTCCATATAAAGTTAGTGATTGACTTTTCCATATCCTTAAAAAATGTTGATGGGATCTGGATTGGGATTGCATTGAATGTGTAGATTACTTTGGGTAGAACTGACAATTCCACAATGTTCAATCTTCCTATCTATGAGCATGGTATGTCCTTCCATTTATGTAGGTCTCTTAAGGTTTCATGAAGTAATGTTTTATAGTTTTCTTTATACAAGTCTTTTGTGTCCCTGGTAATATTTATTCCAAATATTTTATTTTTTGATAGCTATTGTAAATGGTATCGATTTCCTCATTTCTTTTTCAGTACTCTCTGCTGGTGTAGAGGAATCCAGCTGATTTTTAGATGATTGTCTTATATCCTGCCACTATGCTAAATCTCTCAATTAGTTCCAGTAGATTTTTTACTGAGTCTTTTGAGTTTTCTAGATGTAGGATCATATTATCAGCAAATAGGGATAGTTTGACTTCTTCCTTACCAATTTGGGTTCTTTTGATTTCCCTTTCTTGCCTTATTGTCCTGGCTAGGACTTCCAATACAGTGTTGCACAGAAAGGTGATAGAGGGTGTCCTTGTCTGATTCCTGTTTGCAAAGGGAATGGTTTCAGTCTCTCTCCACTGAAAGTGATGCTAGCTGTTGGTTTTGCATATATGCTCTATTATTTTGAGAAATGTCCCTTCTATTCCTTTTTTTTGCTGAAATTTTTGGTCAGGAATTGGTGTTGGATTTTATCAAATGCCTTTTCTGCATCGATTGATATGATCATGTGGTTCTTTTCCTTTGTTTTATTGATATAGTGGAGGACATTGATTGTTTTTTCTAATGTTGAAGCATCCTTGAATACCTGGTATGAACCCCACTTGGTCATAATGAATCATTTTCTTGATATGTTTTTGGAGTGTATTGGCTAGAAGTTTGTTGAAGATCTCTATTCATGAGGGATATTGGTCTGTAGTTTTTATTTTCTGTGATATTTTTGCCTGGCTTTTGTATCAAGGTTATGCTTGATTCATAAAATGAGTTAGGGAGGATTCCATCCTTTTCTATGTTTTGGAATAGTTTGAGTAGGAATGGTGTCAGTTCTTCTCTGAATATTTGGCAGAATTCTCTGGTGAAACTGTCTGGACCAGGACTTTTTTTGTTGTTGTTGGTATTTTTTTATGACCTGTTCAATTTCTTCTTTTGTTATGGATCTGTTCAACTTTTCCATATTAGTCTGTGTTAGTTTAGGTAAGTGGTGTGTGTCTAGAAATCTGTCCATTTCTTCCAGATTTTTCAAATTTGTTGAAGTACAGTTCTTCATAGTATCCAGATATTATCTTTTTTATGTCAGTTGGTTCTGTTGTGATGTTTCCCATTTCATTTCTTATTCATGTTATTTGTATTCTTTCCCTCTTTTCCTTTGTTAAATTTGCCTGTGGTTTGTAAATGTTATTAATCTTTTCTGAAAACCAATTTCTAGTCTGGCTGTTTTTTTTTTTTTTTTTTTCTGTTGTCTGTTTTCTGCTTCATTGATTTCTACTCAAATTTCAATCAAAAGAATTGGTTTTTGCTTCAGGTGACTGTAGGCTTTTCTTGCTGTTCTTTTTCTAATTGTTGGAGATGTTGGTTTAACGTGTTGATTTTGGCTCTTTCTTCTTTTTTTGATGTGTGTAATTATTGCTATAAATTGGCCTCTGATAACTGCTTTTGCTGTGTCTCAAAGATTTTAGTATGTTCATTCTCATTTGATTCAAGGAGTTTTTGAGTTTCATTTTTTATTTCTTCTATTATTCAGTCATTCTATTCTTAAGGAGGGTGTTGTTCAGTTTCCATGTGTTTGCCCTTTTCCTGTTTATTTTCCTGTTGTTGATTTCTAATTTGATAGCATTGTGATCTAAGAAAATGCTTTGCAGTATTTCAATGTTTTTAAATTTATCAAGGCTTGCTTTATGGCTACTGTGCTTTATGTGCTTTATGGCCTAACATATAGTCTATTATAGAGAATGTTCCATGTCCACTGGAAAAGAATGTATATTGTACTATTGTTGGGTGAAGTGCTTTGTAGATGTCTATAAAATCAAGTTGGGGATGGCACTGTTTAGCTCTTTTGCATCTTTGCTGAGTTTCTTTCCAGTTGTCCTGTCTTTCATTTAAAGTACTGTGTTAGTCTCCCACTATGACTGTGGAGTCATCTATTTGCCTTTTCAACTCTTTTAAAGTCTGATTTATATATTTTGAGCTTTTTCATTGGGTGCATAGATATTTATTACAGTTATATCATCTTGTTCAATTGATCCTTTAATCATTATATAATTTCCTTCCTTGTCTTATGTGGTATCTTTTGTCTTGAAATCAATTTTATCTGAAAGTAATATTGCCACCCCTGCTTATTTGGTTGACATTTGCTTGATAGATCTTTCTCCAACCTTTGATTTTTAGTCTATTTTTGTCTTTGTCTCTAACGTGTGTCTCTTGTAGACAGCATGTTGATGGGTTATGTTTTCTTATCCAGTTGGCAACAGTCAAGTCCATCTCTTGAGTGGTGCATTTAATCCATTAACATTCAGTTTAGTTATCAACAAGTATGAATTGGTTGCTGTTATTTTGTTATGTGTTTTTCATGGTATTCCTGGTTTCTTTGTTCCATATTATTTTCTTTTCTGAGCTCATTATGTTTATAAATTGTGTTATCACTTCCTTTGTTGCTATTGTTTTAGTCTTTGCTAAATATTTGTGATTGTTCTCTTTTTGATTGTGATGTGAAGGTTTATCATTTTTCTTTGAGGTTACCCTGTGATTTATATTTTTCTCTCTAAGTTTAGGAAGGTTGGGCAATCCTACTTCCGTAGTGATACTGCCTCAGAAACCCAAGGAGGGGTTGCTGTGAGTCAGGGCCGACTTGACAGCACACAACAGCAA
>NW_006922523.1:443503-449175 GCF_000298275.1 Orycteropus afer afer | reverse complement strand
TCTGGTTTTAACAAATTCCCTTAATTTCTGCTTATCTGGAAATCTAATTTCACCATCATATTTGAGGGACAATTTTGCTGGGTATATAATTCTTGGTTGGACATTTTTCTCTTTCAGGGGTTATATATACCATCCCATTGCCTTCTCACTTACATGGTTTCTGCTGAGGCATCAAAGCTCATTCTTATTTGTTGTCCTTTGTAAGCAACTTTTCATTTCTCCTGTGCTGCTTTCAGGATTTTTTCTTTGTCTTTGCTTTTGATGAGTTTGATGATGATACGTCTTGGTGATTTTCTTTTGGAGTCTATCTTGTTTGAGGTTCATTGGACTTCTGGAATGGATATATTCTCACCTTTCATCCTATCAGCTAAGTTCTCTTCCAAGAAATCTCAGACAATTTTCTCAGTGGTATTCTTTTTCTCTTTTTTTTTCTCTAATCTAGAATTCTGATTACACATAGGTTTTTCTTTTGATATCCCACATGAATCTTAGGCTTTCTTTATTTTGTTTTTATCTTTTTTATGATTTATCCCTTTCCAAAGAAATATTCAGGAATGAGTCTTCAGTCTCATTAATTCTGTCTTCCATTGGTTCAATGCTACTCCTTTGCCTTTTCAATGTGTTATCTATTTCTGAATGTTTATTAATCCTCTGGATGTCTATCTTTGGATTTTGTATCATTTCTAATTTTTCCTTTATTTTTCATTTTGTTCTTGTATTTTCTTCCAAAATTGTTCTAGGGTTTTGTCTGTGTTTTCCTTAATTTTTTCAGTGTTTTCCTTGATCTGTCTCTCAATCCTTTGAAGGCATCTAAACATAGTTGTTTTGAATCTTTTATCAGGGAATTCCAATGCTGCTTCTTCCTCAGGAGTGTTTTCTGGGTTTTATTTTGTTCCCTTGTTTCTACCGCTTTATCTTGCTTCTTTGTATGGACTGTGATGGTCTGTTGTCTCCAAGACATTGTGATATTCTTGTTGAATTTAGATTTCTGTTAACTATTTGTGAAGAGCAGTTAAGGTTGAGTCAGGTTCTACTTGATGGTACTTTATCATTGTCCAATTGGTGGAGAAGGAAGTGATGGCTATCACTCAGTTAAGTGAAGTTGCAGGAGGTGTGGGTGTAGTTGTGTCATATGGGCACTGCTTCTGTCTCCCTCTGTTAGACAAAAACAACAATCAAATAACTATAAAAAAAGTAAAAGCAAGTGGACAAAAACACACCACATAAAGACACAGGAACAATCACCAAAAAAAGAAGGAAAAATAAATCCTACAACATCTGGGGAGTATTCAATAAGAAAAAAAAAAAAAAAAGGTGGAGTAGGAGAATAATGAAGAAAAAAATGTGAAAAATGCAAAAAGAAAAGCAAGGAATGGAGTTAATGACAAGAAAGATAAAAATTAGAACCAGGAATACAGAAGAGAGAAAAAGCTGAAAAGTAGAACCTGATAGGGGAAGAATAAGGAATAATAACAAAAAGGAATAAAATAATAACAATTTTAAAACAGACCACACACACACACACACACACACACAAAAAAAAAAAAAAAAAACCTATAAAAAGGAAAAAAAAAAAAATCTCAGCAGGGCAGGGCAGGGCAGGACACCCAGGCTGTGTCCCAGCACACAGACTGGGATGGAATTCCTGCTGGCCAAGAAGGTGGTTGGGAGTGAGTAACAAGGGAAATGTCCTGAATGTCCTTGTGGTTCCCAGCAAGTGGAGCCTATTCTTAATTCCCTGGAATCTGGAAGAATGCTGTCACTTTAAATATCCAAAATGACCAAACAGCTTGTAAGCATTCAAAATGGGTGCTTCTTCTGGACAGGCAAAAGTCCATAGCTCAGCCTGCCTTCCTCTTTGCTGCTTCCCCTTTTATTCACCAGACACCTGTGTAGTCCTCTTTGCAGGCCCTGGCTAGCAGAGATGATTTTTAGGTTAATTCTTAGGACCTAACACCACTCAGCAATATCCAAGCTGTCCATGCCATCAGGATTTCTGACAAACCACACTTCCATATGTCTCCTTTTTTGGTGTTTTCATGCAGATTCTTCTACTAGTTGAAGTTTAGTCCACTTCTACATCCTTCCCTTCAAAGCTCAGGGCTCCAGGATTGTATTCTGTATCTGTGTTAGTTGGTTCCCCTTTTCTTTGTTGAAGGGGGCCTGTGCAGTCTGTCTGCCTATTCTGCCATCTTACCCAAGAACCTGTAAATCATTGTGGAAGTAGACTGCCTTATCTTCCTTCTTTCCATGGAACACCTGGTGTGTTTGGACCACCAACCTTCTGGTTATCTGTAAAATGCCTAGGCACTATGCCACCAGAGCTCCTACCCCCATTCTACCAAAATCACTCTAATAGGGATGGAGCTGAGGGAGGTGTGAATATGTTGGGAAATAATAGCATTTGAGGAGTTGAGGGATATTTGAGCCTCCCCTGATTTGTTATATGTAGAAAAGTTGAATACATAAAAAATTATGTATACTAATGATAAGGTGGGACTGGTAGTGTAATGCCTAAGGCATCTGACTGTTAACCAGAAGCCTGGCAGTTCAAACCCACCAGCCACTCCTCAGAAGGAAGATGGGACAATCTACTTCCATAGTGATACTGCCTCAGAAATCCAAGGAAGGGTCGCTATGAGTCGGATCCAACTCAACAGCACTTAACAACAACAACAATGGTAAGGAAAAAGAACGTGAAGACACTCAACTTCAAATGAATCTTGTCTTCTCAGACGGTTTGGGAAAATGCTAAGGCATATCTTACTTACAATGATGACATTTGACTGAGAGCTTATTTGCCAAGCATGTTCTAAACATTTTGCATGTAGTGTCTTATTCAATTATCCTCAATTTGTGGATGGGGGAGTTAAGGAGTTTAAGTAATTTTCCCAAAGTCATTTAGAGAGTAAATTGGCAGATCTGTGAGTTAAAACCAGTATAGCTCCTGTGCAAGAATATGCTCTTATCTCTAAACTAGAATTAATCCCTAAAGGCATAGGGCAGATCTAACCTTTAAAAGTTGAGGAAAGGGAATGAAACACAGGTATACCTCCTACACACATACAAAAAAATCTTAAAATAGTCTGAAGAAATCTGTGGCAGTGAGCTAATACATGTAGAAAAAGATCTATTTAGTGAAATTATTTTGCATTATAGTAAATGTATCCCTTTTTTAAAATCAAAGGATTCAACTGGAGTTTTCTTTAAAAACATGTTTGCAAATTCACTACTTTTATAAAGACAAATTGGGTATGTATATTTATTTGTTGACTTTATGCTGGTGTGAAGGAAAACCCTAGATAAATACACTGATACTCTGGCCAGTGAGATTATGCTTTGACAACTGGTTGGTATAAAAGTTGAAGAATAAGCTATATAAAATAAAGGGGGTTTAGCACAAAGGGATCAAGGCAATGGAATAGATAGGGAAGAATACAATAGTTAAAGGTAACAAGGGTGAATAACATTGCATACAAAATCCTCCAATAATAGTAATAACAACAATTTACTAGTGGATGTATAGATAGACATTCAGGCTGAATACAGGTGGGAAGATGAATGGGAGTACATTCACAAATATATGTAGGTTTAACAGAGGCTGTCTCTACCTATATATTTATCTGTGCTGCAAATATATCCAATGTTGGATAACAATAATCAGTAAGTGAGGAGTAGGTGTTGTTCTTGTTGTTGTGTTGTTAGTTGCCATCAAGTTGGCTTCGATTTATAGGGACCCTTTGCACAACAGAACAAAACATTGACTGGTCCTATTCCAGCCATCATTTTCAGCCACTGTGGTCAAGCCATCTCATTGAGGGCCTTCCTTTTTTTTTTGGATTACCCTCCATTTTGCCAAGCATGACATCCTTGTCCAGGGAATGGTCTCTTCTGACAAGATGACCAAAGTAGGTGAGATGAAGGTTGGCCATCCTTGTTTCCAAGGAACATTTCAGCTACACTTCTTCCAGGACAGATTTTTTAGTTCTTCTGGCAGTCCATGGTGCATTCATTATTCTTCACCAAAACCATTCAAAAGCATCAGCTCTTCTTTGGTCTTCCTTATTCATTGTCCAGCTTTCACATTCATATGAGGTGATTGAAAATACCATGGCTTAAGTTAGGCACGCCTTAGTCTTCAAAGAGATATCTTTGCTCTTCAGCACTTTAAAGATGTCTTTTGCAGCAGATTTGCCAAGTGCAATACATCCTCTGATGTGTTCACTGTTGCTTCCATTGGTGTTGATTGTGGAACGAAGCCGTCTTTTGAACTACGTCAGTCTTTTCTCCATTTATCGTGATGCCACTTATTGGTCCAGTTGTGAAGAAGTTTTGTTTTCTGTATGTTGAAATGTAACCCATACTGCAAATTGGTGTCATTAATCTTCATCAGTAAGTGCTTCAAGTCATCTTCACTTTTAGCAAACAAAGTTGTGTCATCTGCATATTGCAGGTTGTTAATGAGCATTCCTCCAATCCTGATCCCAGGTTCTTCTTCATATAGTCCAGCTTCTTGGATTATTTGCTCAGCATACAGTTTGAACAAATGTGATGAAAGGAAACAACGCTGACACACTCTTTTCTTGATTTTAAGCCATGCAGTATCCCCTTGTTCTGTTTGAATGACAGTCTCCTGGTCTATATACAGATTCCTCATGAGCACAGTCAATGTTCTGGAATTCCCCTTCTTCTCAAGGGGAATTTCTCAATTTCAATTTCATAATCTTCTCAAATTATGTTATTCATAATTTGTTATGCTCCACACAATCAAAAGCTTTTGCCTAGTCAATAAAACACAAGTAAACATCTTTCTGGTATTCTTTTCTTTGAACCAAGATCCATCTGACATTGGCAATGATATCCCCCGTTCCACATCTTCTGAATCCAGCTTGCATTTCTGGAATCTCTCCATCAACATACTGCTGCAACCATTTGTGAATTATCTTTGGCTAGATTTTTCTTGCATGTGATATTAATGCTCTTTAAAGAGCAGCTAGAAAAGAGAAAGTCAATTATTATAATGAAATGTGCAAAGACCTGGAGTTACAAAACCAAAAGGGAAGAATACACAGAGTCACTGTACCAAAAAGAATTGGTCAATGTTCATCCATTTCAGGAGGTGGCATATGATCAAGAACCAATGTTGTTGAAGGAAGAAGTTGAAGCTGCACTGAAGGAACTGGCAAAGAACAAGGCTCTAGGAATGGACAGAATACTCATTGAGATGTTTCAACAAACCAATGATCTGCTGGAGGTGCTCACTTTTCTATGCCAAGGAATTTGGAAGACAGTTACCTGGACAACTGACTGGAAGAGATCCACATTAGTACCCGTTCCAAAGAAAAGAGTAGGTGTAGATATATACAACCTGTCCCCAGGTTACAAATGAGATCAGTGTTTGTGTCTTTAAGAATTTGTAGGTAAGAGGAAGCAAGTACATCCAATTGTTATATAGCTTTTACAATGATTCAAAAGCTGCATACCCAGCAAGTGAAGGTGATTGTGATGCAGAATTTGTTTCTAGTGGGGCTTGGTTCAATCATTTCCAAGTGAAGGCTAATGTATATAACATTAAAGGTCAAGTAGGAGTTGTCCATAACCCAGGACCCAGGAACTGCCTGTACATATATACTGTATATATATATATATATATATATATATGAGCTCTGGTA
>NW_006922523.1:437311-442073 GCF_000298275.1 Orycteropus afer afer | reverse complement strand
TCTTCATCATAAGCTATGTCCTGAAATGATTCAATGCCTACCAATTCTTTTTGGTATAATGACATTGTATACTCCTTCCAAATGATATAGAGAGCCTAAACCATGACAATGTGTCATGGACAATAAAAAAATGATTTTAGAATTTTTGTTAATATCAAAATAACAAGTTTGGTGACTCATGGTCTTTGTCAGGCAAAGGAGATTAAGGAATGGAAAATGACCCTGAGGATTTTAGCTAGGTGAAGAACATGAGGAGAATGCCATCAATCAAGTGACAGGTGTTTCTATCAGAGAGGCGGGACAGAATGATCAGTCATGTTATGAATATGTTAAAATGGAGCTGCCTCTGTGATATCAGGGTGAAAATTTCTGATAAATTTTCCAATCCCAGTTTCAACTACAAAAGCTACAAGGGGATTTTGATTGACACTTTCAACTTCTGAGAAAGATGTCATAGTATTTTGCCTAAAAATAAGTGTGTTTTTCATGGAAAAAGTGGAAAGATTCTCATACAATAAGAAACTAAAGATCATAGATGGATAAATAGATGACATAGCTCCATATATGGATATATATGAATATATATTTATGTTGTCTACCTAAATAGAAAATTAATTAATACAGTTGATCTGTGAACAACATGGTGGTTAGGGATGCTGACCCCCTCTTCAGTCAAAAATCTCATAACTGTTGACTCTCCAAAAATCTAACTACTAATAGCCTACTGTTGACCAGAAGCCTTAGAAATAACATAAACAATCAATTAACACTGTTCTTCCCATACAGTTATTGGATTTTCACACGAAGACACTCACACATACATACATAACCTATGAGTTTATTAACTGTATGGCATGATGATTAGTTACTATTGATTAAGTAGAAGAGGATCTTAAAGGTCATCCTCATTATCTTCACGTTGAATAGCCTGATGAGAAGGAGGAAAAGGAGGGTGTTGATTGTGCTGTCTCAAGGATAGAAAAGGAGGAAGACATGAAGGAGGTGGTAGGGAATGCAGAAGAGACAAGCAAACTAGGGGTGACTTTATGGAAATACATCATAATTTCTGTCTGATTTTTTCAATTTTACAATTCTCTAAAATTATTTAGTTGAGGTACTGATCCATCTTTCTCCATTTGCTTTAGTTTCAGTGCCCCCATCATATAAGGGTCCATATCATAAAGAAGTCAAAGGCAGTCTTGAATAATCAGAACTCTTCTGCCAAACTGTGTAATGTCAATTTGTTTTCTGACACTGCTTTTTCAACAGCTTCTTCCTCATTGTCTGGCACTGGTTGGGAAGCACTCATCTTCATCATTGCCCTTCTGCTACTTCCTCTGATGTGGTGTTTATTAACTCCTGAATTTCTCCAATATGCATATCATTAAAAAAAAAAAAAAATCACCTATAAGTGGGCCTGCACAGTTCAAATCCAGTATTGTTCAAAGGTCAAATATATATTCAAACTATGTGCATATAAGTTATGTGTATTGCCTTCTTCTTAGAGCAGACGCTCATATTGGTTTACCTCATAACTTAAATAACACCAGGCTGCAGATAAACACATAAACACCTGAGAGGATCAGATGGGGGTCAGTGAACAGGAGTATACTCTAGACCAGGGATAGATTCAGCTGAGGCTAATCTTGTACATACACCAGTGATACAAAATACCTGCAATCCTTACAGAAACAGTAGAAGACAGACACAGAGTAATTCCTCACAGATACTCAGACACTGTGGGAGAGAGATCCAATAGATCTACCATCTCAGGACCATAGTACTGGGGGACACCAAATTCAATTGGCACAACAAAATACATAAAAGCCTTGTTCTGCATTTTACATTGGTGAGTAGTAACTGGGGTTTTTAAAGTTTTCGAGCAGCCATTTAATTTGCAGCTAATGGTCTCCTAGTGTCAGAAGCGGAAAAATAATAATAATAATAATAATAAAAAAGGGCATTTGGAAGCAATCAGCCATCAGCATAGGACATGATGGCCCTGGAGCCCAGAACTAGATGGTGCCCAGCTACAAATGCCAACCGCTCAGGAAAAGATCATATCTGGAGATCCTGGGTAGAATGGGAGGAAAAATGTGGAACAAAATCCAAAAACAATAATGACCAGAATTACTTGTAAGATGAAATGTGATGAGAATCCCCCACACTATCACTCTGGAATACAGTCTGCACCTGGAATAAGACTCACCCCCAGGGGCTGGCTTTCAGCCCAACAGTTAACAAAATGTACATGCAGACCACTCAACCCAGGATGACTCATCCACATACTGTAGGGTAATACATCCCTTAGAGGAATAGCCCAGGAGCACCAGAGAACCAACGTTCAAATTCAGGAAATGCAGGACAAACAGGAGTGCATAAATATGAGGGGCACAGGGGGAGGGTTATAGGGTAGGGAGGGGAGGAAACTGGGTTAGGGTTGGACATGGTAAATGGGGAGTGAAACAAAATGTACACCTAACGCTGAATGTAAAACAAGATCTTAAAATAAAAAAAAAAGAATAAAAAAAAAAAGAATGCATATTTTAGGAGCTGCAAGCTTTTTTACATGTTACTTAAAGTTTTTCATTCTAATTACAGGGATTATATAGATCAAAATGAAGATCAAACACTACAATCTTCAGTATGGTTTATACCTCACCATTAAGAAAACAAAAATCTTCACAACCTAATCAATAAACAGCATCACAATAAATGAAGAAAACAATGATGTTGCCAGTTATTTCATTTTACTTGGCTCCACAATCAACACCCATAGAAGCAGCAGTCAAGAAATCAAACATCAGATGAAATCTAGTAGGACCCCAAGACTATGGCCCAGGGATACACTTCAGTCCTGGGATGAAACTCACTCCCAAGGGCTGACTCTTAGGCCAACAGCAGTAAGGCTTACATGCAGAGCACCCAACCGAGGGGAATGCATCCACCTACTCTCTGGAGATACATCCCTTGGAGCAATCAGTCATGGGGCACCAGTGGGGCAGCATTCACATGAAGCAAAACCTGGACAGACAGGAGTGCATAAATAAGAAGGGAACAAGGATGGGGGCATTACTGGGTATGGAGAAGAGGAGAGTGAGTTAGGGCTGGGGATGGTAACTGGGGAGTGAAACCAAATGTGCACAAACTGTTGAATATAAAAAAAAAAAAAAAATCTGCTCTATAAATTTGTACCCAAAGCACAATTTAAAAGAAAGAAAGGAAGGAAGACATCATATTGCCCTGGGCAAATCTGTTGCAAAAGACTTCTTTGAAATGTTGAGAAGCAAAGATGTCACTTTGAAGACTAAGGTGAGCCTAACCTAAGACAAGGTATTTTCAATTACCTCATATGCATGTGAAAGCTGGATGATGAATAAGGAAGACCAAAGAAGAGTTGATGCCTTTGAATTATGATGTTAACAAAGAATACTGAAAGTGCCATGGAATGCCAGATGAACCAACAAATCTGTCGTAGAAGAAGCGCAGCCAGAATGCTCCTTGGAAGAGAGAATGGTCAGACTTTGTCTCACCTACTTTGGTCATGTTGTCAGAAGGGACCATTCTCTTGAGAAGGATTATACTTGGTAGAGATGTAGCAAAGATGGAGAAGACCCTCAGCAAGATGGATTAATATAGTGCCTGCAATAATGGGCTCAGGTATAGGAAGGATTGTGAGGATGGTGCATGACCAGGTAGAGTTTAGTTCTGTTGTACATTGGGTCACTATGAGTCAAAGCCAACTTGATGGCACCTAACAACAACCATAAAAACATAGTTTCCCAATTTTTTTAAAAAAAGATCAATATCTCCTCTTATGAATCTTTGACTATAGAAATATCACAACATATTTAGTCCATGTGTAAATTTTTTAAAATAGATTTTTCCCCTTAGTACAGTCTTTCACATTTCACAATACAAAAACAATGAAATAGTCTCTGCTTCACAAATTTCACCAATAAGTGTGTGGTTTTGCTTACACACACATAACTGCATGCACACACACCGTAGGCACATGAGCATTCACACACAGTATCTCCTGAATTAAGATCAGTAGTATCAGGAGCTCAGGCCCAAAGCAAAAATGCTTCAGAGTACCATTAAAAAAAGAGAATGAAATTCTTGGAAAAAAAAAAAAGTGCTTGTGTAGCTTGCCAAAGTGCTATAATTCAGAATAATGTATCTTAGATAATGTGGCCCACAGTCAAGAGACTTAATGAGTCAGATATGTGGAGGTTAATGGGCAAGTCGTTTGTCTATTGCTACTCTCCTGCTGAGGGCAACAGTAATAAGGTGGTAAGAAAGGAGAAGGAAGCCAAATGCATAAAGCAAATCCAGACCATTGTAGATTTCCCCATGCTACCAACATAATCACAGCTGGAGAGCAGATCTCTATTTGTAGGGGAATCAGATGGTCCCCTAATTGATGCTATACTTTCTATGAAGAGAAGGGGGTAGTTCTTCACCTCAGAAATGAAGCACAACAAAACCTTAACAGGCATTGAAGAAATCTTTTTGTAATACAATTTTACTTTCAATGTTGCAGAGTGGAGAACTTCTGAAAGCCCCCCCACCAAAAAAAATAAATGAAATCCATGGACAAGGGGTAGATTATGACTTATAGTGACGCTATAGGACAAAGTAGAACTGCCCCAAAGGGCTTCCAAGACTGCACATCTTTATGGACGCACACTGCTTCACCTTTCTCCCACAGTGCAGGTTGAGAATTCAAACTTCCAACCTTTTTAATAGCCCCTGAATA
>NW_006922523.1:435627-436826 GCF_000298275.1 Orycteropus afer afer | reverse complement strand
TTTTCGAAAACAAAAACAAACATATGGAAGATTGGCACTTAAACATCAGACATTATTCCCAGTAACATTTGGAGATGTCTGACATAGAAAAAGGTTGCTCATATTAGGAATTTTCTTCTTTATCATTTTTCCCCATCAGTAAATTGTTTTTTTTCACTTGTTTTTGTAATGTAGAAATGTATTTATTAATCATTTCTATATCATATCCAAGGGAGGTCTGGTAGCATAGTGCCTAAGGCACTTGACTACTAACCAGAAGGCTGGCGGTTCAAACCCACAAGCCACTCCTTGGAAGGAAGATGGGTAATCTACTTCCACAGTGATACTGCCTCAGAAACCCAAGGAGGGGTCGCTATGAGTCGGGTCAGACTTAACGGCACATAACAACAACAACAACCACATAACATACCCAAATTGCCTTCTCAGAAAACTAAGGAGTTCTGGTTGTGCAGTGTTTAAAGCATTTGTCAGCTAACTATGTAGTAGTTAGCTGCTCTATGGGACAAAGATGGGACAGTCTGCTTCTGTAAATATTTGCAGCCTTGGACATCTTATGGGACAATTCTACTCTGTCCTATAGAGTCACTATGAATCACAGAATCAACTTGATGGCAGTATTTTTTTGTTTGTTTGTTTAAATAGTGAATCGAGGCATGATAGGTTTGAGATTTTAAATATAACTCATTCATTTTAAATTAAACAAGTAGTTTTCCCCTTAATGTATAATTATGAATTGATCAAATGCATTTAAAATTGGAATTCTGCAATGGATTCTTCCAGGACTATTTTATTAGTTATATAAAAGAAGATATACAAGCATGACAGATACATCTTTCATTCTGTACGAAATCAAATAATTAAAATTGGAAGTGAATATTTATTTTAAAGTAAAGTGCACAAGTTAATGACAAGTCAGATGTGTTTTTCCTCGTAAGGCTTATAAAAATTTATCATCAATCACTCATTAAATATTTACTGATAGCTTCACAACCACTCTATTAACAAATGCCAGAGGCACACTGAAACTGACAAAAAAATAGACATAAATACCAACTGGGTAAATACATGCATCAAGGTTTAGTTGCTCAAAGGTTCTGGGATGAAGGTGGCACAATCAAGATATATGATATATATTTTCCATTGTCAAATTGAGTGTAAGCAGTAGATCCCCCAAAAAAGGCCACACATTTGTGACATTT
>NW_006922523.1:431818-432417 GCF_000298275.1 Orycteropus afer afer | reverse complement strand
AGCAGTCAAGTGCCGTAGGCACTATGCTACCAGATCTCCCTTGGGTGTATTTAAATGTGAAGTTAGTCGTTTGGGAGGTATGGTGTGGGTGGAAGATGTGAGGAAAAGGCCTAGGTATTGAATGGAGGTAGAGATAAGTTGTGCCTTGGAGTAAGGGACTCAGTAGCCCCATTTGGCAAGTGTGTTCAGAAGACGTGTGGTGTGAGTCACATGGTCCTTCCAGGTCTATGGGGTGTGGAGACAGTGAGGTGATGGCAGGTGTGAGAAGAAGGAAAAAGGAGGAATCAGAAGAAGATTGTTGGAGGACAGAAGAAGAGAGTGACATAGTTAATGAGGCCTGGAATTTGATTAAAACGTCTCTGCCAAAGATGGGGGTATGATACCTGGGCAGGATGAGGAAGGAGTGTGTAAAAGGAGTCCCAAATAGGCAGCAATTTACAATGGATGTTGTTAAAGGTTTGGATACTAGCCCATCTACCCCGATAATAGAGACAGAAGAAGGGACAAATGTCCTGCAAGTTTGGGAAGGGCAGAATAAGTGGGCCCGATATCTATTAACAATGAGATTGGCTTACCTGCCACCGCCATTATTATCCATG
>NW_006922523.1:410298-411211 GCF_000298275.1 Orycteropus afer afer | reverse complement strand
TCCAATCATTGAAACAGGAATAGGTGAAAAGCTATTGAGACAGATCATGTATTTATTAATTCACAAGCATGATGAACACTGTTCTATGCCAGGCAGTCCTCCCATGCATAAGGTTCCTGCCCTTATGGAGCTTGCGTTCTGGCCAGAGCAGACTGCCAAATGCAAGTGACCAAATATAAAACAAAATGTCATCAGAAAACTATTACATTAAATAAACTGTGATTTTTCAGTACAGAAGTCAACACACTCTTTGCTAAAAAACAGAACAAATTAGTCCAAATCAGACATTTCAGGGATAAATAACTTCTTGGCTAATCTGGTAGCAGCTAAACACGGAGTCAATATAAACTTCATCTGGAACTCACTTCAATGAGCATGTGGCATGTGAAAGGTGGATTGATCTGTCACAATTAAAAATCCAGGCTGTGTCTCTGTTAGCTTGGAATATGATCCAGTCTTCAGGAGATTTATGGCATGAAAAACAGAAAATTCCCAGTTGTATAAAATATATGACAGAAAATTATCTGGGTGCAAAAAAAGAAAAATGAATTTTGCAGAAGCACTCACAAATTAGGATCAAGAAAATGGAGAGACTTTGGACAATAGTAATTGACCCATCCACATTCACACCAACAATATCATAATATTTGAGGGAAATAATACAAGTTAAAATATTTTTTAAATATAATAACATCATAAGTATACAATTTTTTTCTGAAGCATACAATTCAGATCATTTTAGCATATTCACATTATATAATTCCACAACATTTTCAACTCCTGATAAAGAAACCTCATGTCAATTAATACTCCTTTTTACTCTCTCCCCAACCCCTGGCAACTGCTACTTTACTTTTTAGAACTATGGATTTGCCTATTCTGGACATTTCATATGAGTGTAACCTTTTGTGTT
>NW_006922523.1:408804-409748 GCF_000298275.1 Orycteropus afer afer | reverse complement strand
GTAAATGCTGACCTTTTGATCCCTTATGGTTGATTGTTCTTATGAGTGTGAACCTTCCTGGTATTATTGTTCACCTTATAAGCCTGTCTATCATTTACTTGAAAGTTGAGGCCTGAGAATTGAGTTCAGTTCCCAGCTTGAAGTGTATCTAAGGGCCATAGTCGTGGGAGTTCCACCAGTCTTCATTAAAACAATGGACCTGGTCTCTTTTATGATTTTGAGTTTTATTCCACATTTTCCTTCCACTTTATCTGGGACCTCCTGTTGTGATCCCTTTCAGAGCAGTCAGCAGCGATAGCTGAGTACCATCTAGTTCTTCTCATCTCAGGGTTGGGTAAACTAGAATTCATATGGTGTATTAGTCCTTTGGATTGTTTCCTTTGGTCATTGATTTTCTTCACTCCTCTTTGCTCCGCATGAGGAGAGGCCAATAGCTGCACCTTAGATGACCGTTCACAAGATGCCAATCATCATTCACCAAAGTAACATGTAGAACACTGTCTTTGTGGACTGTGTTAAACCAATTGACCTTAGTGTCCACTGAGATGTTGGTCCGGAGCCCCCATTCCCAGAAACTCATTCCAACAAGGTGTTTCTTTATGATTAAGAAGGTTTCATAACTTTGCCCCCTGCTGTATGTTCTACATCATTCATAGATATATTTACAACACTTATAAACATGTAGGTAGTAATATACTCTGTCAAACTTACCTAAACTGATGGATGTACTCCTATTTGCCTTCCCACTCCTGTTCGGCTTGAGTGTCTATGTATTCACTTGTAGATTATTGTTATTACTGTCATGTCACGATTGAGTATGCAATAATGTTCACTTTATTCACTTTAACTCTTGTGCCCTTCCCTGTATCTTCTACTACCTTGATCATTTTGTGCCAACCTCCCTTTATTGCATATTGCCTTTCACTTCACCTGAACTAATAAGT
>NW_006922523.1:407146-408106 GCF_000298275.1 Orycteropus afer afer | reverse complement strand
AAGTGTCTGTTCACATCCTCTGCCCATTTTATAATTGAATTCTTTATCTTTTTGTTGTTGAGGTGTCAAAGTTTCAAATAACTTTTAGAGATTAGTCCCTTGCCCAATAATATCATTGCAAATTCATTTTTTTTTTTTCCAAATCTGTAGGTTCTCTTTTTACTCTTTTGGAAAAATGTTTTGATGCACATAAATGCTTAAATTTTTGAGAGGCCCCTGTCATCTAGTTTGCTTCTGCTGTTTGGACTCTTGTAATTATAGTGTATGACATGTATCAGGCCCCCTAAGTTTGCCTCTATTTTTTCTTTATCTGTGTGGATTTAGTTCACATTTGATCTATCTTTAGTGAAGTTTTGTATATGGCTTGAGATGTAGATCCTGTTTCATTTTTCTGCAAATCAATATCCTGTTTTTCCAGCACCATTTGTTAAAGAGAATATCTCTTCCCCATTTAATGTGTTTTGGGTCTTTGTCAAAGATCAGCAGTCCATAGGTGGATGGATTTACTTTTGGGTACTCAATTCTGTTCCATTGGTATATGTGTCTGTCATTGTACCAATACTAGTCTGTTTTGACTACTGTGTCCTATAGTAGGTTTTGAGATCAGCATGAGGTTTCCTACTTTGTTATACTTCTTTAGTAGTAATGTTATTCTGGGGTCTCTTTCCTTTCCATATATATTTGGGATTAGTTTTTTCCATCTCTTTAAAGAATAATAATGGAATCAGGATTGGGATTGCATTATATCTACAGATTGCTTTGGGTACTATTGTCATTTTTACAATGTTAAGTCTTCCTACCCATGAGAATATTATATTCCTCCATTTATGTAGGTTTCATTTGGTTTCTTATAGTAGTGTTTTGTAGTTTTCTATGTATAGGTCTTTTGTTCAGATTTATTCCAAAATAATTCATCTTTTGAGTGGCTATGATAAATGGAGCTCTGGTAGCACACAGCAT
>NW_006922523.1:404468-405585 GCF_000298275.1 Orycteropus afer afer | reverse complement strand
GTGGTGATAATGGGCATTCTTGTCTGTTTCCTATTCACAGGGGGGATGCCTGAGGCATTTGACTGCTAACCAGAATGTTGGTGGTTCAAACTCACCAGCTGCTCCAGAGAAGGAAGATGTGGCAATCTATTTCCGTAAAGATTATTTATAGTCTCAGAAACCCAATGTGGCTTGCTATGAGTTGGAACTGACTTGATGACAGCAAGTTTTTTTTTTTGTTGTTGTTGTTTTCTCCATTGAGAATGTTGGCCATTGGTTTTGTGTATATGTCAGTAATTATATTGATAAATGTCCCCTTTATTTCTATTTTGCTGAACATTTTTATCAAGAAAGGTGTTGAATTCTGTCAGATGTCTTTTCTGCATCAAATAATATGACCATCTGGTTTGATTCCATCCTTTTACTTTTGTAGTGGATAATGTTGATGGTTTATCTAGTGCCCAACCATCTTTGCATATATGGTATGAGACTCACATGGTCATGATATATTAGTATTATTACTATTTTGATATGTTGTTGGATTCTATTGTATAGTATTTTGTTGAGAATTTTTTTGTCAATGTTTATGAGGGATATTAGTTTGTAATTTTCTTTTTTACTTATGTCCTTGCTAGGTTTTGTTACCAGGGTTATGCTTGCTTCATAAAATTAATTCTGGAGTAGTCCATCCTTTTTTTAGTTATATTCAGTGTAATTATTTGGTAGATATAATCTTTCTACTGTCATTGTAGAGCTCTGATGGTGTAGTGCCTAAGGCATTTTGACTACTAACTAGAAGGCTGGTGGTTCAAACCCACCATCCACTTCTCAGAATGAAGATTGGGCAATCTACTTCTGTAGTGGTATCACTTCAGAAACCCAAAGAGAGGTCGCTATGAGTTGGACCTGACTCGATGTCAGTGAGTTTTACTGTCATTTTACTGTGTGTGTGTTTGTGTGTGTGTGGTGTTGATGGTTTCTTTGTTCAATATATATTTCTGTGCTGATTCCATTTTGTTTATAGACTATCTTAACATTTCTTTCCTTGTTGTTTCAGTGTTTTATGAGACCGATTTTCTTCTGTTTTATTTTGGTGAGAAGGTTTATTAATTTTCTTTGAGATTACCCTGTAATCTAT
>NW_006922523.1:396994-403403 GCF_000298275.1 Orycteropus afer afer | reverse complement strand
TCTTTTCTTTTCTGGGAGCTCTGGTAGCACAGTGCCTGAGGCACTTGACTGCTAACCAGAAAGCAGGTGGTTCAAACCCACCAGCCACTCCTCGGAAGAAAGATGGGACAATCTACTTCCATAGTGATACTGCCTCGGAAACTCAAGGAGGGGTCGCTATGAGTTGGGTCCGACTCGATGGCACATAACAAAAACAACAACAATAATTTTTTCTGCATTTTCCTTGATTTTGTCTGTGGCTTCCTGAACTTTCTATCAATTCATTGATGGTAAGTAAATGTAATTCTTTTGAATTCCTCATCAGGTATTTCCAATAGCATTTCTTCTTCTGGAAGATTTCCTGAATCTGAATTTTGCTAACTTACTTGAGCCATCTTCTGCTACTTTTATGTGTGTATGTGTGTGTTATTTAAAGTTTCTGTTGTCTCCAACTTATTGTAGTGTAATTGTACCAATTTTTTGATTGGATGTTCATTTGCTTCATCCCAATTTTTTGTTATGTTTTGATCTAGGCAACAGGGAAGGCATATTACTCTGGTTAGTAGTCTGGAAGTAGTGGGAAACTAACCATTTCTCTCTGGGTGAATCTGGTAGCAGGTAGGAATGTGGTCGTGAATCTCTGATCACTGATAGAGTACAGCAGCTGAGGGTGGATCGTGGGGGTTGTTGGCTGTCATCTGCCTTTGGTCTAGTAGTGCTGGAGTGGGTGGTGTCACTGGTTCAGTGAGTGGGGCAGTAGGTGTGGTCAGTATGGCTGAGTAGGGTTGTTGGCTCTCAGTTGCTGGGGAAAGATAAGCACTAGCTGCCAAACCTAGCTGTGGTGAAAATGTGGCACACATTCCAGAGGGGCATGCATCATCACATATGGAGGGTCAGGCTGACACTACCAAACTTGGAGGTAGGAGGAAAGAAGGTACTCACTCAGCCAGATCAAAAAAAAAGGGGGGGGGAGAGGAAGTGGAAGAAAAAGGAATGAAAAAAAAGAGGGGGTAAAAACTGAAGAAAAGAAAAGAAGAAAAGTACTGGTGCAAGTGCTGGGCTCCAAACATGGCTACAGAAGGAACTCAAAACTCACTCTGGGGTAGGGCACATGGCTCATCCATGGAGGAGTGGGATGGATGCTGCTAACTACTGTGGGGGCGGCATCAAAAAAAAAAAAAAAAAAAAAAAGAGGTTCCTGTGTGGTCCAAGCAGCTTACACTTGACTGTTAACCAACAGATTTGCAGTTTGAATCCATTTAGTAGTACAACAGAAGAAAGCCCTGGCAATCTACTTTGGTGAAATTATGGCCACTGAAAATTATAAAGTGCAGTTCTACTCACACACACATGGATTTTCCATGAGTTAGAATTGACTTTGACTGTAATATGTTTGGACTGGTTGACTCTAACAGAATGGATCCACCCTCCCATGCATTTCAAGAAACATACTATCTGGGTCTTTGCACACGTGACTTAAAATCTTCCTTCTCTTTTTCCTTTTAATTCTCCAGATTAATTGATGCTTCTAGAAATCTTTTCCTGACATAGCCTCTCCTTCTAACTATGATGGGTGCTTGTGCAGTAAGTACATTCCACACTTCCTTATCGGAATATTTATCTGGTTTTATTACTACTCCTTCAATTAGTCTCCAAAGATAAATTTCTTGAGGAAAAAGAAACTGTAGGAGGTATACTCAGCATTTTTTCTTTAGAATAAGTCTTCCAAGAATAATTGTTGAATGATGGCATTACTCCAAAAACCCTTTAAGGCAAACTGCCTCCTATAGACAACAATATGGGAGACATAGAAAGCATGAAAATAATATTTCTTGCTTTCCAACAGCTAACAACAGCTGATAAGCACATAGGAAGGACGTGAAAACAACAACAATGTGAGATACAAGAGGAGGTGTACTGTATATCACACGCTTTACTAAACCCAGAATCTTCTGTCATGAGTAATTTCTTGTGACTTCTCCCTGTTGCAAATAGAGTTGTGAACATGCCAGGCAGGTACCATAAAGCTTATCTGCAGCTTTATGTTTATTCATGTAAACACAAAAAATCTCCATGATAAATATGTGCAAATATGCCAGAGATATCTTGTTACCATTGACACTTGTACCATAATCTTTTAAAAGGCAAACTTCTGCTTGAAAAAAAAAAAGTGAGACTAATTACATGTTTTCTTTCACCATTAATTTGTCCTTTCAAAACCAACTATTGCAATTGCATTTAATACTACAACTGGCTATGACTTCCAGAAGCATTGGTGTTCTTTTCCTAAAATATGGAATATTGGTCAGAAAGTTTTCTAACCATAGAGCAAAAGCAATGAATGCCTTCTTCTCACAATCTTTATATCCAGCAAACAGAAAATTTTCTAGAAACTGTTCCAAAAAGCCAACTCCCACTAGATGTTGTTGTTGTTGTTAGGTGCTATAGAGTTGGTTCTGACTCATAATGACCCCATGTACAACAAAAAAACATGACCCAGTTCCACACCATTCTCACAATCATTGCAGTGTTTCAACCCATTGCATCAATCCATCTCTGAGAACTGCATTCTTTTTTGCTGACCCTCTACTTTACCAAGTACGATGTCCTTCTCAAGAAAATAGTTACTACTAAAAACAAATCCAAAGATCATGAGATGAAATCTCATCATACTCACTTTCTAGGGAGCATTCTGGCTGTACTTTTTCCAAGACAGATTTGTTCATTCTTCTGGGAATCCGTGGTATAATCAATGCTCTTTACCAATACCATAATTCAAAGGCATCAATTCTTCTTTCGTCTTTCTTATTCATTGTCCAGCTTTGGCATGCATATGTAGGGATTGAAAATATCATGGTTTGGGTCACACACTTCTTAATCTTCAATGTGATATCATTGCTTTTTAATACTCAAGCCCTTTCATCACCCATGGGACATGTATTGACTACCAACTATTTCAGCCTTGCAGCTTTCTTGAAAAGGTGCTATCACAATTGTAGTGCATGCTACCACCTGGCAGGGACCTGTATAACTGTGACTCTGAAGAAATGGGGCTCACCCCACCAATCTGACCATTGAGTTCATTTGGGTCATATGTATCCTATATAATTGTATTAAAATCTGTTATTACCTCAATTTTTGTTGTTGTTGTTGATTTCTATATCCCTTCCATTACTGAAAATACATGATATAGGGAAAAAAATTCATAGTAGAAAATAATTCATTTATGAAATGATTAAAGGGGTCTTTGGAAGCAGATTTGCCTAGTGCAATGCATTGTTTGATGTCTTGACTGCTGCTTCCATGGGCATTGATTATGGATCCAAGTAAAATGAAAGCCCTAACAACTTCAATCTTTCTCCACTTATCATGGTGTTGTTTATTGGGCAAATTTTGAGGATTTTCAGTTTCTTTATGTTGAGGCACAATCCATACTGAAGGCTGTATTCTTTAACCTTCATCAGTAAGTGCTTAAAATCCTCTCCACTTTCAGCAACCAAGATTGTATTATTTCTGTAACTCAGGTTGTTGTTAATGAGCCTTCTTCCAATCTTGATGCTGTGTTCTTCTTCATATTGTCTAATTTCTCACATTATTTTCTCAGCATACAATGCAAACAAATTCAAAAAGGATTAAAATAGAAAAAAGAAAAGGTAAGTGAATTCTGGTAAGCAGAAAAGCAAAGCAAAGTAAAAGAGAGCAGAAATTCAATGAATATGTCCAAAGGAGGTAACACTTGCACCTGTCTTTTCTGATTTTAAACCATGAAATATCCCCTTGGTCAATTTGAGCAACTGCTTCTTGATCTATCTACAGGTCCCACATGAGCGCTATTAGGTGTTCTGAAATTGCCATTTTTCTCAATATTATCTATAATTTATTATGATCCACAATCAAATGCCTTTATATAGTCAATAAAACACAGGCAAACTTCATTCTGGTATTCTCTGCTTTCAGTCAAGATCATCTGACATCAGCAATGATATCCCTCATTCAGTACCCTCTTCTGAATTTCAGTCAGTTTCTTGTCAGTGTACTCCTGCATGTGTTTTTTTAATTATCTTAAGCAAATTTTACTTGTGGTGATATTAATTATATTATTTGATAATTTTCACATTATAAATGTAGTAAAAGTATAAATATAGACTTATTTTTTTAAATCAATTCAGGTTTTTTACATAATTGTAGCTAGGTGAAATTGAGGCTTTTGAGATTTAAAATTCCAATCAAATAATCTGATTTGCAAGAAGCAAATAAATTGCACATTTGCAAAATTATAAATGGCAGTTATTGAATTCAGCTAAGCAGTATCAACCAATAAACTTTGAACACATCGAGAAAAGAGAAAATCACACTTGATTACTTACCAGCAAATCCTAGGGAAAAAACACTTGTTAAAAGGTTGTGGAAACTGCATGGCATACTAAGATATTGTAGATGAGAATATTTTCTTCTTATATGAGTACTTGGTTATGTTGACTTCTTGTTCATGTCAAAATAAATTCCAGCTCAAAGTTGTAATATACAAATTCTACCACAACAAAATTTATATGACAGGGTTGTCACTTCAGATGACAGTTATCTTCTACATAAATGTGCCTGCCAGCCTTTGACATGTGACCTGTAAACATTTACATGAAACATAGATCTTTGCTGGTGCATTTTTTTTAAAATGATGTTTTTGTTCATTGGATAAGGTTACTTTTATACTGTTTTCTTCGGAATAAGAAAATTACTTTGGGGAATTCTTTAAATCCAATGCTTTACCTTGATGAAAACATTTCTTCATAGCTAAAAGTATTCAATAAAAGAGTTGATTCTCCTAGAATATATTTGCTTTACATTCTCCTAGTCATTATGAACAGCAACAAGAAGAAAGGATTTGGAATTTTAGCTCATATAGGACTAAAGAAATAAACAAATCAAAAAAAAAAAAGAAAAAAAAAACTCACTGCCATGAAGTTGGATCTGACTCATAGTGACCCCTTCCTGGGTTTCCAAGGTGGTATCACTACGGAAGTAGATGGCCTGTGCCATTTTATTTGTCAGCCTTAGATTTGTCAGCCTCACTAACCAGCAGCTAGCTGCCTGAGTGTAGAAAATGTCCAGCTTCAGTGGGCTGGGAGCAAGAGGCAGAGCTGAAGGCTAAGGTCTAGGGGCCTTTAACCAACCCTAGAGCTGGCACTTTGAACTTGGACTTCTAGCCTCCTGAACTGTAAAAGAATAAATCCCTGCTTGTTAAAGCCATGCCATTTGTGGCATTTTTGTTGTTGTTGTTGTTAACACGGCAGTAGAGGCCTAAAGAGCGTGGTGATCAACTTCATAAAGGTCACAGTCATGACAACACTGTGGAACAAAGGTCTGCTTTGACACACTTAGATTTGCCATGAGTCCAAACAGCTCAACAGCAATTGTATTTTTTTTTTCCTTTAACAAGAATAGTCACTATATTTATGTGCATAGATGCTCTATGAAATGTATTTTCTTATTTAAAGTCTTCAGACAATTTTCAAGTTTTTGGATATGCAATTGTTTTTTATAAATTGCTTCCTGATAAAATCCCATTCTACTTAGTGGCTGTTTCTTTTTGCTTTCTTTTCTGCTTGCCTGTATTCACCTTTTTTCTATTTTAATCCTCTTGTGAATTTGTTTCCTTTTGTTTGAATTATTTCTTATCCTCCTGGAGAGAAAAATATATTGCTCTTTTTTTTTTTCTCATCTCCCCACTAGTATTTCTCCAAAGATGAACTGACTTTTTACTTCACATTGCTTTTCATAAGACTTTTATCATATTTTTATAAAATTGATCATTTAAATTAAGAGATGAATAATAATTAAGAAATACATGTGGCACCATCCAATGGCAAAAATTATTTATTGTTTTACACTAATTTTTTAAGTATAGCTTTTTAAGGATTGCAAAACACATATATTATCCCATTTAGTCTTTAAAAAGAAAGAAAGAAAGAAAAGCCCTGATTTTTAATGCATGACAATCTCTATGGTATATATTCCTGCATTGTGGCATATTTAAAGATTTAAAGCTATCAATTAAAAATGGACTCATAAAAGTCCTGAATATATAACAATTAGTTCCTGGCAATCAGTCAGCTCAGGCATATGACTGAGTATAGGTATTAGTATACGAACTTTACAAAAAAAAAAAAAAGCCCAGTGTCCAATCCTCTTACATTTACTTGTAACTAATTGGGACAATTTTGTTAAAATTGAGATGAACACAATTTTGGGAGAATAAGGAAAATAAAACCAGAGAACAGCGAGTTATCACATCTGTTAGCCTGGTCTCAATTTTTACTCAAAATTGATTCAGAATTTGACAGAGCCATGGGAACCCAAGTAAGGGGAAGCAGACAGGCCCCACACCCAGATGCAAGAAGAGGGGCAAGAGCTGGAGACAAGACAGAGCTGC
>NW_006922523.1:387696-396319 GCF_000298275.1 Orycteropus afer afer | reverse complement strand
GCAAAGGCATTCAACTATGTGGATCTTAATAAAATATGGACACTATTGTGAAGAATGAGAATTCCAGAACACATAATTGTTCTTGTGAGGAACCTATATATAGACCAAGAGCCAGGACTTTGAACAGAACAATAAAATATTGTGTGGTTTAAAATTAGGAAAGGTATATGTCTGAGTACTGACATATACTTTCACCATACTTATTCAATCTGTACGCTGAACAAATAATCTGAGAAGCTGAACTATATGAAGAAGAATTCAGCATCCAGATAGGAGGAAGATTCATTAAAAACCTGTGATATGCAGATGGCACAACTTGGCTTACCGGAAATGAACAGGACTTTAAGCATTATTTATAGCTTTCTGTATGGATTACACCTCAACTGAAAGAAAGCAAAAATTCTTACAATTGAATTAATAAAGAACATCATAATTCACTGAGATATGAATGAAATTGTTGAGGATTTCATTTTACTTGGATCCACAACCAATTCTCATGGAAGCAGCAGTCAAGATATCAAACAATGCATTGCATTGGGAGAATCTACTGCAAAATACCTCTAAAGTGTTGAAAAGCAAAGATGTCACTTTGAAGACCGAGGTGTGCCTGACCAAAGCATGGTATTTTCAATCACCTAATATGCATGTGAAAGCTGGACAATGGATAAGGAAGAATAAAGAAGAATTCATGCATTTGAAATGAGGTGGTGGTGAAGAATGTTGATTACACTATAGACTAGCAGAAGAACAAACAAATCTGTCTTGAAGAAGAAGGATAGCCAGAATCCTCCTTAGATTCAAGATCAGCAAGATTTCATCTCACTTACTTTGAACATATTATCAGGAAGAACTAATCCCTGGAAAAGGACATCATGCTTGCTAAAGCAGAGAGCTGGCGAGAAAGAAGACTCTCGATGAGCTGGACGGACTCAGTTGCTGCAACACCGGGCTAACCACCGCAACCTTATGAGGATAGTGAGAACCATAGAGTTGTTTGTTTTTGTGTACAGAGGCTCTTTATGAGTCAGAACAGAGTCATCAAACAAACAAACAAGCTTTAAAAAGGCAAGTTGGAAATTTCAACAGCAGAACTGTATGGCTGCTCAGACAGACAATCAGAGCACTTTAGCCTAGAACAGAATTTTCATAGAGAAAATGTAGTGTATTTTCTACAAGAAGCTTTGAAGTTCCCTCCAAAGAAAAGAAACATTCATTCTCCCATTAGTAATCCATTGATATGTTCATTCATTCAACAGATATATACAATAGATACTATCCATTATAGTTCAGGTACCATGTTGCCAGTTGATCGAGTTTATCATCTAATAATTAGAACATCCTTGAAAGAGGGGAGCATTTTTATGTGAATAAATAATAGAATACATAGTTTTAAAAGTTGAAGTAGAGACATCTAAGATACAATGATAATTTAAACAAATATTTGAAGACAATGTTTGTCAAATAAGTTCTGAAGAGAATATACACCTAATGCTGCCACTTGATCTTGTCTCCCATCCAGTCATTGTCATGGCTCCCGATCTGCTCACCGGATCACCAGGTACTAGGAGTCTGTCACATTAGATGTTTGGGCTCCTACCACTAGGAGCCCTGGTGGGGCAAACTTTTTATTTGTCTACTACTAACCAAAAGATTTGTGATTTGAAACCATCCTGATACTCCATGGGAGAAAGATATGGTAATCTGCTTCTATATAAAGTGAAACCAAGAAAACCCTATGAAGCTATTCTACTATTTTATATGGAGTTATCTGAGTCAGAATCCACTTGACAGCACATAACAACAACTTTCACAAATCAAAATTGAAGCAATGTACCTCCTTGGCCATGTTGCTCAGATAATCTCTGAATACTCACTACCAGGAAGGGCATTTTTCTTCATCATCTTCCTCATCCTAAGAATGTCATGTTGCTCGTGAGCCACAATGCCTTGCATCTAAATCAGCCTGAACAATAACAGCTTTTACTTGACAAACTCATTCCCTTTTGTAATTAAGTTTGGTCTCTGGGAAAAGTACCAGGTCCCTTGCTGTTCAGAAGTTCCAGCTGTGCCAGCTTTGATTAATAGTGCATCCAGATTGTATTATGATACCCTGCTGTGACTAGGATTACTTTGCAAGTGCACAGAACTTTAAACTGATAGAAAATTCATCAACTAATTGCTAATCATGTAATAATATTAAATGTTTTTTTTTCCTCTTAAAAAATGGAAACAAAGATCAATAGCAAGTAAATAATTAAAAAGAATATCAATGTAAGCCACATTAATTGGGGCTATATTGTTTATGTTAGGTGCAACTGAGTCGGCTCCAACTCCTAGCGACCCTTGTTGTTGTTGTTTGCTGTTGAGTCGGCCCCGACTCATAGAAACCCCTCCTTGGGTTTCCAAGGCAGTATCACTACAGAAGTAGGATTGCCCAACCTTCCTTCCAAGCGACCCTTGGTATAACAAAATGAAAGCCTTCCCAGTTCTACTCCATCCTCACAATCTTAATTGTGCCCATCATTGCAGTCACTGTGTCAATCCATCTAGTTGAGTGTCTTTCCCTTTTTAGCTGACTGTCTACTTTACAGAACATCATATACTTCTTCATGAACTTGTCTCTTCTAAAAACATGACAAAAGTATGTGAGACAAAGTCTGTCACTTTTTGCTTCTAAGCATTTCAGCTGTACTTCCTCCAAGACAGATTTTTCCATTCTTCTGGCAGTCCATGGTATTTTCAGTAATCTTCATCAACACCACAACTCAAATGCATCAATTCTTCTGTATCCTTTCTTATTCACTATCCAGTAATTGAAAATACCACAGCTTGGGTCAAGCTTACCTTAGTCTTCAAATTGACATCTTTTCTCTTTAACACTTTATAAAGGTCTTTTGCAGCAGATCTACCCAGTGCAATAAGTTGTCTGATTTCTTGACTGTTGCTTCCATTGGCATTGATTGTGGATTCAAGTAAAATGAAATCCCTGATAATTTCAATCTTCTCTCTGTTTATCATGATGTTGCCTGTTAGTCTAGTTGTGGGGATTTTCATTTTATGTTGAGATGTAAATCATACTGAAAACTATAGTCTCTTATCTTCATCAGAAAGTACTTCAAGTCTTCTTCACTTTCAATTAGGTTGTGTCGTCTGCATATTGCAAGTTGTTAATGAATCTTTCTTCAATGCTGCTGCTGTGTTTTTTTTTTTTTATATACAGTCCAGCTTCTTGGATTATTTGCTCAGTTTACAAATTGAGTAAGTATGATGAAAGGATGCACCTGTGACACACACTTTTCTTGATTTTAAACCTTGTATTATCCCTTATTGTGTTCCAATCACAGCCTCTTGGTCTATTTGTAGGTTCTTCATAAGCACAATTGAGTGTTCTGGAATTCCCATTCTTCACAATATTATCCATAATTTATTATGATCCACACAATTAAATGCCTTTGCATAGTTGATAAAATACAGGTAAACATTTTTGTGGTGTTGTTTGCTTTCAACCAAAATCCATCTGACATCAGCAATGATATCCCTTATTCCATGTCCTATTCCAAATCCATCTGGAATTTCTGGCAGCTCCACATCAATATACTGTTGCAAAGTTGGTTAATTTTCTTCAACAAAATTTTACTTGTATATACTATTGACATTTTCAGTAATTTCTGCATTCTGTTGGATCATCATTCTTTGGAATGAGCATAGATATGGATCTCTTACAGCTGGTTGGCCAGACAGCTGTATTCCAAATTTCTTGGTGTAAAAAGTGAGCACTTCTAGCATTGCATCCATTGGATGAATCATCTCAATGGGTATTACATCAGGTACTGGAGCCTTGATTTTCTCCAGTGCCATTAGTCCAGCTTGGACTTCTTCCTTCAATATCATTGGTTCTTTATTATATGCTACCTTCTGTAATGGTTGAGTAAGGGTCAATTCTTTTTGGGACACTGACAGTGCATTTCTTCCATCTTCCTTTGAAGCTTCCTGTATCATTCAATATTGTATTCATAAAATTCTTCAATATTACAACTTAAGTGTTGAATTTTTTTCTTCAGTTTTTGAAGCTTGAGAAATTCTGATCATGTTCTTCCCTTTTGATCTTCTAACTCCAGGTCTTTGCACATTTCACTATAATACTTTCTTTTGTCCTGCCAAGCTGCCCTTTGGGATCTTCTGTTCTGCTCTTTTATTTCAACATTTCTTCTATTCATTTTTTTCTCCTTTTAAAAGAAAGCTCCAGAGTTTCCTCTGACATGTATGTTGGTCTTTTCTTTATTTCCTCTTTTTCTAATGACTGTGTGCTTTCTTCCCTTATGAGATCCTTGATGTTATCCCACAACTACTTTGGTATTCCGTCATTGATGTTCAATGTGCCAAATCTATTCTTAAGATTGCCTCTAAATTCAGGTGGAATATAATCAAGGTTGTATTTTGGGTCTCTTGGACTTTTAAAACAAAAATTCTTCAGCTTCAACTTGAGCTTGCATATAAGCAACTGATGGAGGGTTCCATAGTCTTCCCTTGCTTTGTTCTGTCTGATGGTTTGAGCTTCTGCACTACCTCTTTCCACAGAGGTAGTTGATTTGATTTCTGTGTATTCCATCTAATGATGCCCATGTGTATTGTCATTGTTTATGTTGTGGAAAAAAAGGTATTTACAATGAATAAGTCGTTGGTCTTGCAAAATTCTATCATAAGGTCTCCTCCCTCATTACCATCACCAGGGACATAGTTTCCAAACACTTATGATTCATGTTTGTTTCCAACTTTCACATTCCAATCATCAGTAATTAACAATGTATTTTGATTGCATCTTTGGTCAATTTCACACTGCAGAAGTTGGTAAAAAAAATCTTCAATTTCTTCATCTTTAGCTTCAGAAGTTGGTGCATAAATTTGAATAATAGTGTATTAACTAGTCTTCCTTGTAGGCATATGGATACTATCCTATCACTGACAGCATTGTACTGCAGGATAGATCTTGAAATGTGATAAATGTAATTCCATTCCTCTTCAATTTGTCATTCCCAGCACAGTAGACCACATGATTGATTGTCCATTTCAAAATGGTCAAGATCAGTCCATTTCAGCTCATTAATGCCTAGGATGGGAGTTCTGGTGATGTAGTGCCTAAGCCACTTGACTGGTAACCAGAAGGCTGGTGGTTCACACCCACCAGCCACTCCTTGGAAGGAAGGTTGGGCAATCCACTTTCGTAGTGATACTGCCTCAGAAACCCAAGGAGGGGTTGCTATGAGTCAGATTTGACTCCATGGCATGAGTGAGTGAGTGAGTGAATGCCTAGGATATCCACCTTTGTGGATTCCATTTCATTTTTAACAACTTCCAATTTTCCTAGATTGATACTTTGTACATTCCAGGTAATGAATGAATGCGTGTAGCAGTTTCTTCCCATTTTGAGTCATGTCACTTCAGCAAATGAAGGTCCCAAAAGCTTTACTCCACCCACATTATTAAGTTCGACTCTACTTTGAGAAGGAAGCTCTTTGCCAGTCTTGTTTTGAGCATCTTCCCACTTTGGGGGCTCATCTTATGGCACCATATCAGACAATGTTTCACTGTTTTTGATTGATAAGGTTTTCATTGGCCAGTTTTTCGGAAGTGGACTGCCATATCCTTCTTCTTAATCTATCTTAGTCTGGAAGCTCTGCTGACACCTGTCCCCCATGGGTGACTCTGCTGATATTTGACCAACTGGAGGCATAGCTTCCAGTATCATAGGAACACACAAGCTACCACACAGTATGAAAAGCTAACAGATGAATGATGGAATTAGGGCTATAGGAGTCTCATTTATACAATTACAATAAGGTCCATTGCTTTACAACACCAGTGGTATGCATAGAACAATTTTTGATGATTGTTCTATGAGTACACAAATACTAACTGATAGAGTTTTAACAATGACACAAAGTTTACATATTTGAAAGTAACTTGCAACATATTTATGAAGTGGCAAGAAGCCTTCTTTAAGCACAAACTTCCATTATGGAGTGATCAGTTCAAGCATAGAGATTGTAGCATACTTTAATTGTACTAAATCTTTAAAAAAACAATGATGTATTTGAATTGTAGTCAGTGAAGCTTATGGAATTTGCCATATACTGCTAGAAGAACAAACAAATCTGTCTTAGAAGAAATAGAGCTAGAATGCTCCTTAGAATCTAGGATAGTAAGCCTTCATCTCACTTACTCTGCACGTTATTAGGAGGGACCAATCCCTGGAGAAGAGCATCATACTTGATAAAGTAGAGGGTCAGCAACAAAGAAGACACTCGATAAGATGGATTGAAACAGTGGATGCAACAATAAGCTCAAGTATACCTACTACTGTGCAGATGGCACAGGAAAGGGCATTGTTTTGTTCTGTTATAAATAGGGTCTCTGTGAGTTGGAATCCACATGACAGCACCTAACAACAACAACTAAATCTTCAACAACAGATAACATATGTTTGTTTGACATTATTTTCTTTAGGGGTAGAGAATTATCAAGAAAGGAGCAAGAAAGCTAATATTTAAAAATTTTGGATGGCTCTGAAAAAAAAATCTGGATTTCACTGGCTCTATCACAAAACAGCTACATATTTGGCTAGTTAATGTCAGTTAACTCAGTTTTCTTAGCTTTGAAATGTGAATAAATACAGGTCTCATTTCATATATTCTCATAGTATGAAGAGAAAATTAGTTAATTTCTGTAACTTCTTAGAGTAATGGCTAAACATTTTAAAGATAATGTTGGTTACTACAACGGCCAATTTCATAGATACATTCTGTACAGACATACAAGAAACAACATACAGTAGAGCCCATGCTTGGTTTAATGTTCTGCTATTTCTTTCTTGATGGAGCTCTGGTGATGCAGTGGTTAAGGCATAAGTTTGCTAGTCAAAATGTCAGTGGTTCAAGCCCACCAGCTTCTTTGTGGGAGAATGATGAGGCAATCAACTTCTGTAAGATTTACAGACTTGGAAATCCTATTTGGCAGTTCTACTCTGTCCTATAGCATCACTATGAGATGGCATCGCCTCAGTGGCTGTGGCTTTGTTTGGTATTGCTATGTTGAAGAGTTCTGACGGCACAGTAGTTAAAGCACTCAAATAATAATGGAAAGATAAATAAGTTGCTGGTGAACCCACCAGCCATTCCATGGTAAAAAGATGTGGCAGTTTGCTCCATAAAAATTTACAGCCTTGGAAACCTTATAGAACATTTCTAATCTGTTCTATATGGCCATGATGAGTTGGAATCAACTGAATGGTAATAAGTTTTGGTTTAAATTGACACCTTGAAATTTTTAACAGCTGTTGAACAGGAACATTGCATTTTCATTTTACTCTGGGCCCCCAAATTATGTAATAGGCCCTAATCTTTATCCTCATTATCTGGACCATAACCAGAATGATCCTATTTCCTGACATCAAATCTTTTCTTCTGATTACTAATCTCTCCCTTTCTAAAATCCATGGGAGAGTACCACTAAATGAATTTTGCAAATTTCACAATAAGATACTCATAAAACTAACATCATCAGCCTCAATTTTTTTTTCCTTTGGTTTTGTTATATTTCCGTGCACTTAGTCAAAATACAAACCATTCTGCCTGACATTATACAACTTTGGCTCATCAACCCATGGAAGGGAACGCTCAAAGAAAAAAGTATTTCAACATAAGTTGTTTACGGACAAATCTATTTTTCACCTTTAAGAGATAGACTTCTATAGTTACCTAGTGTTGTCATAACAAACAAATACCAGAAATGATTGGCTTTAAAGAACAGAAATGTATTTCACACAGTTCAGGAGGCTAGAATTCCAATTTCAAAGTGTGAGTGTAGGGGAAAGTGCTTCCTTGTCTACTTCAATTTTGAATACTGGCCAACAATCCTTGAGTCTCTGGGCTTGTAGATGCAATTGCAGAGTATGTATGTCACCACATGGCATCTGTCTTGTCCCTCTGTGGATCTCTCTCCATGTCTGTTTTCCCATTTTATAAGACAATACTCAGAAGGGATTATGTTTAGGACCCAGTCTACTCCAGATTGATCTCATTAACATAGCAAAAGAATAACCCTTATGTGGTAGTTACGTAGTCTGTCAACTTGACTGGGCCAGGTTTTGAGTGGCTGGGTAGTTGCATCTTGTTATTCCCCATGATGAGACAGGTAATCAACTCCGTGATGGAATCTACTGTAGCAGCTGAATAGCTGCCTTAGGGTTGTGGTCTACTTCCAGTACATAAGGAGAAGAGTTAAGAAAGGTCTCTGATATTTTAGGGATGCTTGGACCCTGCATGCAGCTATGTCTTCACCTCAATGGCCTGCCATATTGTCTGTCAATCTTGGGACTGTTGTTGTTAAGTGCCGCAGAGTCATTTCTGACTCATAGTGACCCCATGAACAGCAGAACAAAACACTGCCCGATCCCGCGCCAGCCCCACAATCCCTGCTATACTTGAGCCCATCATTGCAGCCACCGTGTCAATCCATCTCGTTGAAGGTTTCCCCCTCTTTCATCGACCCTCCACCCTACCAAGCATGACATCCTTCTCCAGGGAATGGTCCCTTCTTACAACATGACCAAAATAGGTGAGATGAA
>NW_006922523.1:384850-386435 GCF_000298275.1 Orycteropus afer afer | reverse complement strand
CACTTCCTGAAATGGATGAAGATCGATCAGTTCTTTTTGGTACATTGACTCTGTGTATTCCTGCAGTCTTCTCTTAATGTTTCCTGCTTGGGACTGTTAATGGACTTGAATTAGTGACCTGTTGTGTTGTCTGATAATCTTGAGACTGTGTCATTTTACTTGTCAACCTTGGGTTTACCAGCTTCAGCAGATAGAAGCTAAGAGGCACCTCCATCTTTAGTGGTCCAGGATCAAGAGACAGAGCTGAAGCCTAAGACTGAGGGCCTTTCACCCAGCCTTTAGAGCTGGCACTTTGAACTCAGACTTCTAGCCTCTTAAACTATTGTTGTTGTTGTTGTTATGTGCCGTCGAGTTGGCCCCGACTCATAGCGACCCCTCCTTGGGTTTCTGAGACAGTATCACTACGGAAGTAGGATTGCCCAACCTTCCTTCCAAGGAGTGCTTTGAACTGCCAGCCTTCTGGTGAGCAGTCAAGTGCTTTAGCCACTATGCTACCAGAGCTCCTTCTTAAACTATAAGAGAATAAATACCTATTTGCTAAAGCCACCTGTTTGTGCTATTTTCAGTTATAGCGGCACTAGAGATGACCAAAACAGAATTTGGTATTGAGAGAGTGGGGTGCTCTTTTGACAGATACCTAAAATGTGGAAACAAGAGTGGAGTGTGTCCTTGACCCAAGGTCCCTGCGCTGAGACCCTGGCAGAGACACCCCAGCAGAGACACCCTGAGAGAGGGAGCAATAGTAGAGCCAAGACACTTGCATGAGACAGCAACAGTCTTACCAGCCCACAGAGAGAGAAAGCTGAGTACATTTTGAGCAGGAAGATTCTGGTGGAATGGGTTGTCTTTGGGTATTAATTGGCCAAAGCTGAGAGACCAAGGAAATGGGAAGCAGAACTGTCTCAGCCTCAAACGGTAAGACCATGGCCTCTGGGGGTGGATCCACCACAGCCTCCTAAGTTTCAAAGAGTCAGATCTTAACCAACTTGGTTCTGGAGCATGGGGTTGTTTTTCATGAAAGCCAGTGGGAAGGGGCTATATCCACTGCCCAAAAGTGAAGGGGGAGGGATGCCATGCCCAGAGGGAAAGGAACAGGGCCTGACAGGCCAAGGGGGTGAGGTGATCACACAGATGAATTAGGGGACTAGAGCCACCCAGTGAAGGAGATGTGTACTGAAGTCAAGTTGACAAGGGGTGGAATTGTGGTAGTTATGTTGTGTGTCAACTTGGCTGGGCATGGTTTTGAGTGGCTGAGCCTCTGGATGTTGTTATTCCCTATGATGAGATTGGTAATCAACTCCATGGTGGAATCTATTAGAGAAGCTGAGTAACTGCCTTAGGGATGTGGTCTGCTTCCAGTATACAAGAAGAAGCATTGAGAAAGGTCTCTGCAGCTTTTGTCATGCTTGGACTCTACATGTGGCTGAGTCTTCATCTCAATGGCCTGCCATGTTGTCTGTCAGTCTTGGGACTGTTCATGGACTTGAATTAGCATCCTATCATGTTGTTTGGTAATCTTGGGACTGTGCCATTTTACTTCTCAACGTTGGGTTTTTCAGCCTCAGCAACCAGCAGCTCTCTGAGT
>NW_006922523.1:382100-384031 GCF_000298275.1 Orycteropus afer afer | reverse complement strand
CAAGGGGGGTAATGATAATGTATATGTATATGGAAAGGGATGAAGGAGAAGGCACAATTGAGCTAGTCAAAAAAAGAAAAAATGATTAGCTGAACACCCTCCATACTTGGAGTATACCTTTTAAAGCATGAATATTCAGTATGGATATCTGTTATCACACAATCTGGCATGTTTCTGTTAATTTATATGGCCAAGCTGTTAAGGCTTTCTCTCTACATATATGCATCTGGAATATAAATTATCATGAATTCATCTACATGCATTAAAAATAAGGTTTGTGTTAAATATAAACATAAACATTAATAAAAATTAATTAAGAAACTGTAAAGAATCCTTAAGAAAACTAACATTCAATTATACAATAAAAATTTAAAAAATACATTGACACCCTCCTGATCGTGACAAAGAAAAAATGTTCTTTTTGTTAAACTTATCAGAGTTCTAGCATTCCATCACAGATCTACCAGACATAGTAAAAAATAAAATAAAATAAAAACAGTTGTTGTGGAGTCAATTCTGACTCAGAGTGACCCCATATGTTTCAGCATAGAACTGCTCCATAGAATTTTCATGGCAGTGACCTTTCAGAAGCAGATAGGCAGGACTTTCCTTGAAAGTACCTCTAGGTAGATTTGAACCACCAACCTTAATTGTTTGTGTCACCATATTCCCATCCTCTGCTGTTGATTCAGACTCATAGTGATCCTATAGCACAAGATAGAACTTCCCCATGGGCTTTTCATGGCTGTAAATCTTTATGAAAGCAGACTACCTCTTCTTTCTCCCATAAAGTGGCTGGTCGCTTGAACCACCAATCTTTCAGTAGCAGCCAAGTGCTTTAACCACTGAGACATCAGTGCTCATTTGTGTCACCCAGAGACTCTCAACTGAGTATAGAGTACTCAACTCACTGATTTAAGAGTAACAATAACCTTTAAGATCATAATTTAGGAGTGACTCATAGTGACCCTATGCACAGCAGAACGAAACATGGCCCAGTCCTATGGCAGCCTCACAATTCTTGTTATACCTAGGCCCATTGTTGCAGCTATTGTGTCTATCCACCTTGTTGAGGGCCTTCCCCTTCTTCATTGACCCTCCACTTTACCAAGCATGATATCCTTCTCTAGGGAATGGTTTCTTCTGACCACATGACAAAAGTAGGTGAAACGAAGTTTGGCCATTCTTGCTTCCAAGGAGCATTCTGGCTGCACTTCTTCCAGGACATATTTATTCATCCTTTTAGGAGACTATGGTACTCTTAGCATTCTTTTCCACAACCACAGCTCAACAGCATCAACTCTTCTTCGGTCTTTCTTATTCATTGTCCAGCTCTAACATGTATAAGAGACAACTGAAAATACAATGGCTTGGGTTAGACACACCCTAGTCTTCAAGGAGACATCTTTGCTCTTTATCACTTGAAAGAGGTCTTTTGAAGCAGATTTTATCAATGCAATACATCGTCTGATGTCTTGACTGCTGTTTCCATTGGTGTTGATTGTAGAACCAAGTAATATGAAATCTTTGACAACTTCAGTCTTTTCTCCACCCACTATGAAGCTATTTATTGCACCAGATGTGAGGATTTTTGTTTTCTTTATATTGAGGTGTAATCTATATGCAGACTGTAGTCTTTAATCTTCATCAGTAATTGCTTCAAGTCATTCTCACTTTCAGCAAGCAAAGTTCTGTCATCTGCGAATCGCAGGTTGTTAATGACTCTTCATCCAATCCTGATGCCATTTTCTTCTTCATATAATCGAGCTTCTTGGATTATTTGCACAGCATACAAATTGAATAAGCATGGTGAAAGGACACAACTTTGATGCACCCCTTTTTGATTTTGAACCATACAGTATCCCCTTGTTCTGTTTGAACGAGAGCCTCCTGATCTATGTGCAGGTTCCTCATGAGTACAATCAAGTGTT
>NW_006922523.1:361335-375757 GCF_000298275.1 Orycteropus afer afer | reverse complement strand
ATTTTCCAACTAGTAGTAACACTTCTTTGTTTCCAACTTTTGCATTCCAGTCACCAGTGATAATTAATACATCTTGATTGCATGTTTGTTCAATTTCAGACTGCAGAATGGTAGAAATCTTCAATTTCCTCATTTTTGGCTTTGGTGGTTGGTGCATAGGTTTGAATAATAGTAGTATTAAGTGGTCTTCCTTTTAAGCATATGGATATAATCCTATCACTGACAGCATTGTACTTCAGGACAGATCTTGAGACATTCTTTCTGACAATGAATGCCATACCATTCCTTTTTAATTTGTCATTCCCAGGATAGTAGATCATATGGTTGTCTGATTCAAAATAACCAAAGCCTGTCCATTTCAGCTCACCAATATCTAGAGTACCAATCTTTATGCATTCCATTTCCTTTCTGACAACTTCCAATTTTCCTAGATTCATACTTCATACATACCATGTCCCAGTTATTAGTGGATATTTGCATCTGTTTCTATTCATTTTGAGTCATGCCACATCAGCCAATGGAGGTCCCAAGAGCTTTACTCTACCCATAACATTAAGGTAGTCTCTGCTCTGAGGAGTCAGATCTTCCTCAGTCAAAATTTGAGTGCCTTCTGACCTGATGGGCTCAACTTCCAGAACTATATTAGACAATGTTTCAGGGCTATCCATAAAGTTTTCCATTAATATACCAGACAGCATTTCACTGCTGTTCATAAAGTTTTCACTGGCCAATTGTTTGAGAAGTGGATGGCCTCTTCCTTCTTGTGAGTCTGTGTTAGCCCAGAAGCTCTGCTGAAACCTGTCCAACATGGGTAACCCTGCTGGCATTTTGCAACACCAGTGGCATAGCCTCCAGCCTCACAGCAACATGTAAGCCACTACAGGACAACAAATTGACTGACAAGTTCATCTCCCTTAGTTGTTCCTAAGCCCTCTACACCTGCCTACCTTGGGGCCTGGCCTTATAATAGAGTTGCCTCAAGTGAAAAACAGCTTCCCAATCCCATTCCCGTCTACCTTGGGCCCTCATCATAATGTGTAGATGATCATATTTTGAGCAAGAATCACTTTTAATATTTTACTATTATATTAATATTATTACAGTGATCATTATTATATTGTTATTACAGCTACCATTGTAGGCACTGTTTTATATCACTGTAGATAGATAAAATCACATTTAATTTCCTAAAATTTCATGAGTTTTTCAGAGGTTAAATGTTTTATTGTTGCTGTTGTTATGTGCCATTGGATTGACCAAGACTCATAGCAATCCTATGTACAACAGAACGAAACTCAGCCCAGTCCTGTGCCAGTCTCACAATGCTTGCTATAAGTGAGCCCATCACTGCAGCCACTGTGTCAACCCATCTCCTTGAGGACCTTCCCCTTTTTTGCTGATCCTCCACTTTACCAAGCATGATATCCTTCTCCAGGGAATGGTCCCTTCTGACAACATGACCAAAATAGGTGAGACAAAGTCTGACCATTCTTGCTTCTAAGGAGCATTCTGGCTGCACTTCTTACAGGACAGATTTGTTACTTCTTCTGTCAGTCCATGGTACTTTTGGTATTCTTCCCCAACACCACAACTCAATAGCATCAATTCTTCTGCGGTCTTCATTATTCATTGTTGTTGTCCAGGTTTCACATGCATATAAAGCTACTGAAAATACCTTGGTATGGTGGTTATGTTTGTGTGTCAACTTGGCTGGGCCTGGTTGAGTGGCTGGGAAGCTGGCGGTAGTTATTCCCCATGATGAGACTGGCAATCGACTTCATGGTGGGATCTATCACAAGCAGCTGAGTAGCTGCTTTTGGTATGTGATGTCCTTCATGTATATAAGAAGCAGCTTTCAGAATGGTCTCGAGCTTATGGCACACTTGGACCCTGCATGTAGCCGTGTTGTTGTTCATCAGCCTGCTATGCTCGGCCAACCTTGGGACTTAAAATGGATTTGAGTTAATGGTCTGCCATGTGGTTTGGGAACATCGGGACTGTACCATTTTATTTGTCAGCCTTGGGCTTGGCAGCCTCAGCAGCCAGCAGCTGCCTGAGTAAAGAAAAGCCTCTAACTTCAGAGGGCCAGGAGCTGGAGGCAGAGCTGAAGCCCAAAGCTGAAGGGCTTTCACCCAGTCCCTGGAGCTTGTCTCTTTGAACTTGGACTTAAAATCTCCAAATTGTAAGAATAAACTCCTGTTTGTTAAGGCCATCCCTTTTGTGGTATATATATTCTTGTCAGAGCAGCACTAGGTAACCAGAACTCATGGCTTAGGTCAGGCGCACCCTAGTCTTCAAAGAAACATCTTTGCTCCTCAGCACTTTAAAATGATCTTTTGCAGCAGATTTATTCAGTGCAATACATCCTCTGATGTCTTGACTGCTGCTTCCAAGGGAATTGATTGTGGATCCAAGTAATATGAAATCATTAACTACTTCAATCTTTTCTCCATTTATCATGATGCTGATATTGGTCCACTTGTGAGAATTTCCATTTTCTTTTTGTTAAGGTGTAATCCATACTGCTGACTACAGTTTTTAGTCTTCATCAGTAAGTGCTTCAAGTTTTCTTCACTTTCAGCAAGCAAGGTAGTGTCATTTGCATATTGCAGGTAGTTAGTGAGTCTTCCTCCAATTCTGATGCCACGTTCTTCTTTATATAGTCCAGCTTCTCAGATTGTTTTCTTAGCATACAGATTGAATAAATATGGTGAAATGATATGACTCTGTTGCACTCCCTTCCAGATTTTAAACCATCCAGTATCCCTTTGTTCCTTTCGAACAGCAGCTTCCTGGTCTATGCACAGGTTCCTCATAAGCACAATTAAGTGTTCTGGAATTTCCATTCATCTCAAGACTATCCTTAAGTTGTTATGATGCACACAATCAAATGCCTTTGCGTAGTCAGTAAAACAAAAGTAAACATCTTCCTGATATTGTTTGTTTTCAGTCAAGATCTATCTGACATCAGCAATGATATCCTTTGTTCCATGTCCTCTTCTGAATCTAGCTTGCATTTCTGGAAGTTCCTTGTCAATATACTGCTGGGACCATTTTTGAATTATCTTCAGAAAGATTTTACTTGCAAGTGATAAAATGATATCGTTCAATACTTTCCACATTCTATGAGATCACTTTTCTTTGGAGTAGGTACAAACATGGATTTCTTCCTGTCAGTTGGCCAGGTAGCTGTCTTCCAAATATCTTAGCATAGATGACTAAATGCTTCCAGTGGGGCATCCTTTTGGTTGAAACATCTCAGCGGGGCTTCCATCAATTCATGGAGCCTTGTTTTTTTTTTTGCCAATTCCTTAAGTGTAGCTTCAATTTCTTCCTTTGGTACCTTCAGTCCTTAGTCATATGCCACCTCCTGAAAAGGATGAACTTCAACCAGTTCTTTTAATACTGTGAGTCTGTGTATTCCTTGCGTCTTCTTCTGATGTTTCCTGTGTCATTCAATATTTTGCCCATAGAGTTTTTCAATATTGCAACTCAAGTCTCGTTATTTATTTATTTATTTATTTTCAGTTCTTTCAGTTTGGGAAATGCTGACTGTGTTCTTCCCTTTTGATTTTCCAACTCCAGGTCTTTGCACATTTCATTATAATAATTGACTTTGTCTTCATGAGCTACTTTTTGAAATCTTCTGTTCAACTCTTTTATCTTGTCATTTCTTCCATTTACTTTAGCTACTCTCCATTGAAGAGCAAGTTTCATAGCTTGTCCAACATCCATTTTTTACTTTACTTCCTTTCTTGTCTTTTAATGACCTTTTGTTTTTTTTTGTGCATAATGTTATTGGTGTCATCCCACAATTCATCTGTTTTTCAGTCATTGGTGTTCAGTGAGTCAAATCTCTTTTTTCAAACAGTTTCTAAATTCAAGTAGGATATAATCAAGGTCATATTTTGTTTCTTGAGGACTTGTTTTGATTGTCTTCAGCTCCAATTTGAACTTGCATGTAAGGCAATGATGATCTGTTCCACAGTCAGCTGCTGGTCTTGTTTTGCCTGAAAATATTGAGCTTCTCCATTGCCTGTTTCCACTGATGTACTCGATCTGATTATTGTATATATCTGTCAAGGTTCAAGTGTATAGCTACCATTTATGTTGTTGAAAATAGGTATTTGCAATGAGTAAGCCACTGGTCTTGCAAAATTCTATCATGCAATCTCCAGTGTCATTTTTATCACCAAAGCCATATTTTCAACTACTGATGATTCTTCTTTGCTTCCAGCTTTCATTTTATAATCACCAGTAATAATCAATATATCTTGATTGCATGTTCAGTCAATTTCTGGCAGAAGTTGGTAAAAATCTTCAGTTTCTTCACCTTTGGCTTTGGGATTTGATGCATAAATATGAATAATAGTTGTATTAACTGAGGAGGTCAGGTGGCATAGTGCCTAAGCCATTTGACTGCTAACCAGAAAGTTGATGGTTCAGACCCCCCAGACACTCCACTGAAGAAAGACTGAAAAATCTACTTTGTAAAGATTTATCACCTCAGAAATCCAAAGGGGGTTGTATTTTGATCTTTACACATTCCATTTCATTTTTGACAACTTCCAATTTTCCTAGATTCATACTTCATATATACCATGTTCTGATTATTAATGGATGTTTTTGCAGCTGTTTCTTCTCATTTTGAGCCATGCCACATTAGCAAATGGTTGTCCCAAAAGCTTTATTCCATCCACATCATGAAGATCATCTCTACTTTGATGAGGCAGCACTTTCTTAGTCATATTTTGAGTGCCTTCTAACCTCAGAGGTTCATTTTATGGGACTATATCAGAAAATGTTTCAAGGTTATTCATAAAGTTTTCCAGTAATATATCAGACAGTGTTTCACTGCTATTCATAAGGTTTCCACTGGCCAGTTCTTTGAGAAGTGAATGACCCCTTCATTCTTCCCAGTCTGTCTTAGTCTGAAATCTCCACTGAAACCTGTCCACCATGGGTGACCCTGCTGGTATCTGAAATACTGGTGGCATAGCCTCCAATCTAACAGCAATATGCAAGCCACCACAGTACAACAAACTGAAAGACAAATGATGGAGAGGTTAAATAGTATGTTCAAAATCATGCAGCTGCTAAAGTTCGATGAGAAAAAGTGTCATGTTTCAACTTTGTGCTACAGTTTATTAATTTATTTCATAAATATTTAATGGCACACACATATGCTAAGCACTTTTCTATCTGTACATTATCAAAATTATTTTTCATAGTAATAGAACCTTAGATATCCGTCAGTCCAATGGTCAGTCCCAATTAGCAGGTTGAGAGACTGAATGAAAATCCAAAATTGAGGAAGCATCTTACTCCATGTCACTGAACAGGTGGCAAAATTATAGACAGATATCTTTTCCTCATACTTTCCTTATTTTTCAATTTATGGAGTAAGAAACAAGGTAGCTATATTCTCTGTGCCTATATTACTACATACTGTTTCTTTGAGTGAATAGGATATACTTCCTTCTTAAGAGGACTATTCATTTAGGAAGGAAAATTCAAACATGAAATGTACATTATGTCAAAGAGAAGATCAAAGTAGTGTGGGAATGTGGGGAAAAAAAATCCACTGCCATTGAGTTGATTCTGACTCATAACAACCCCTGCTGGGTTTCTGTAGTAGCTAACGTTATACGTCAACTTACCTGGGCCTGGTTTTGAGTGGCTAGGTGGATGGATGTAGTGATTCTCCATGATGAAGCTGGTAATCAGCTCCATGGTGGAATCTGCTGTGAGCAGCTGTGTCACTGCCTTAGGGATATGGTCTGCTTCCAGTATTTAAGAAGAAGCTTTGAGAAATGTCTCTGAGTTTTTGACATGCTAGAGTCTTCATTTAGGTGAGTCTTCATTCAGCAACCTGCCGTGTTGCCTGCCAATCTTGTGACTGTTTCTGAACTTGAACTATAGGCCTGCCATGTTCCTTGATAATCTTGGGACTGTGCCATTTAATTTGCTTACCTTCTGTTTGTCAGCCTCAACAGTCAGTAGCTGCCTGAGTTAAGAGATGTCTCTATCTACATTGAGATGAGAGAAAGAGACACAGCTGAAGCCCAAATTCTAGGGGTTTTCATCCAGCCCCTAGAGCTGGCACTTTGAACTCAGACTTCCAGCCTCCTAAACTGTAGGAGAATAAATCTCATTTTGTTAAAACTATCCATTTGTGGTATTTTCTGTTAGAGCAGTACTAGAGAACCAAAACAATTTCCAAGGCAGTAAATATTTACAGAAGTAGATTGCCTCACCTTCCTTCCATGGAGTGACTGGTGGGTTTGAACTGCTGATCTTGGGGTTAGCAACTGAAGGTCTTACCCACTCTGTCACCAGAGTTCCCGTGGGAGTATGAAAGGACTGAGCAATTATGTTTCCTTAGAAGAAGCAAGACAGACTTCACAGTAAGGGTAACATAAAAGCTAGATCTTAAAGGAGGAGTAATTGTTTGCCAGTAGGAGAATGTAGTGAAGAAAATTCAAGGGCACAGTGTAGAGTGTAAGCAAACCCAACAAATGATGAGAATGTATCCCATGGATAGGGCATAATTACACTGTGGTGTGGTGCCTAATGTATTTGACTGCTAACTAGAAGGCTGGCAGTTCAATCCCACTAGCCACTCCTTAAAGGAAGATTCGGCAATCTATCTCTGTAGAGTTACCACCTTGGAAACCCAAGGAAGTGTTGCTATTAGTCAAATCAACTCGATGACAGTGAGTTTGATTATTATTATTTTTTTTTAGTAACTCAGTGGGTAAAGTGAAAGGACAATGACACACCATCACTCTCTCTTCTGAGGCTGCCTTCTGAGAGTGCAAAGTACAAACATGATATTAAATAGATTTATTCAAGGTCCCCTGCAATAAATGATGAAATCAAGAGCATCATCCATGAAGAAAGCAAGAGGTCATTAAAAATACGAGAGAAAGAAAAGACCAAAATGGAGGTCAGAAGAGACTCTGAAACTTGCCCTTGAGTGAAGAGTAGCTAAAGTAAATGGAAGAAATAACAAGATAAAAGAGCTAAACAGAAGATGTCAAAGAGCAGCTTGAGCAGACAAAGTTAATTATTATAATGAAATGTTCAAGACCTGGAGTTAGAAAACTAAAAGGGAAGAACATGCTTAGCATTTCTCAAACTGAAAGAACTGAGGAAAAGATTTAAGCCCTGAGTTGCAATATTGAAAGATTCTATGGGAAAAAAAAAAAAAAATTGAATGATACAGGAAGCATCAAAAGAAGATGGAAGGAATACACAGAGTCACTGTACCAAAAAGAACTGGCTGATGTTTATCCATTTCAGGTGGTGGCATATGTTCAAGAACCAATGATATTGAGTGAAGAGGTCGAAGCCACACTGAAGGAATTGGTGAAGAACAAGGCTCCAGAAACTGATGGAATTCCCATTGAAATGTTTCAACATATGGATGCCCCACTAGGGGTACTCATTTAGTTACACCAAGAGGTTTGGAAGACAGCTACCTGGCCAACTGACTGGAAGAGGTCCATATTTGTACCCATTCCAAAGAAAGGTGATCCCACAGAATGTGGAAATTATTGGACAATATCATTTATATTGCACACAAGTAAAATCTTACTGAAGATAATTCTAAAACTGTTGCAGCAATATACTGACAGAACTTCCAGAGGTGCAGGCTGGATTCAGAAGAGAACGTGGAACAAGGGATATCATTGCTGATGTCAGATGGATCTTGGCTCAAAGTAAAGAATACCAGAAAGATGTTTACTTGTGTTTTATTGACTATGCAAAAGCATTTGATTGTGAGGATTATATCAAATTGGGGATAACATTGAGAAGAATGGGAATTCCAGAACACTTAATTGTACTCATGAGGAATCTATACATAGACCAGGAGGCTGTCATTCAAACAGAAAAAAGGAACACTTCATGGTTTAAAATCAAGAAAGGAGTACATCAGGGTTGTATCCTTTCATCATATTTATTCAATCCGTATGCTGAGCAACTAATCCAAGAAGCTAGACTATATGAAGAAGACATGGCACCAGGATTGGAGGAAGAATCATTAACAACTTGTGATATGCTGATGACACAACTTTGCTTGATGAAAGTGAGGCTGACTTGAAGTACTTACTGATGAAGATTGAAGAATACAGTCTGCAGTATGGATTACATCAAAATTTAAAGAAAACAAAAATCCTCACAACTGGACCTGTAAGCAGCATTATGATAAATGGAGAAAAGATTGAAGTTGTCAAAGACTTCACATTGCTTGGTTCTACAATCGATGCCAATGGAAGCAGCAGTCAGGACATCAGATGACATATAGCACTGGGAAAGTTGGCTACAAGGGATCTCTTTCAAGTGCTGAACAGCAATGATGTCTCCTTGAGGACTAAGGTGCACCTGACACAAGCCATGGTATTTTCAATCGCCTCATATGCAAGTGAGAGCTGGACAATGAATAAGGAAGGCTGAAGATCAGTTGGTGCTTTTGAGCTGTGGTGCTGAAGAATGTTGAAATTATCATGGACTGCTGAAAGAACTAACAGGTCTTTCCTGGAGGAAGTGCAGCCATAATGATCCTTGAAGGTGAGAATGGCCAGACTTCATCTCACATACTTTGGTCATGTTGCCAGAAGGGACCATTCTCTGGAGAAGGATGCCATGCTTGGTAAGGTGGAGGGTCGACAAAAGAGAGGGAGACCCTCAACGAGGTGGATTGACACGGTGGCGGTGGCAATGGGATCAAGTATAGCAAGAATCATGGAGCTGGCTCAGCACCAGGTGGTGTTTCATTCTGCTGTGCTTAGGGTCGCTATAAGTCAGAGACGACTTGATGATACTTAACAACAGCAATCCCAGGTCCCCTAGGAAATACATTCTCTGGCCTAAATCAGAAGTTGCAATCACTCTGTAGAGTAGATTATTGACTCTTAGGATTAACTTTCTCTGCTTTCTGCTTGATCCTTTCACTTCAAATAAATACGTCTAATTGTCATTTCCAATAATCCGATTCCAATTCTGTGGGGCTTTCCTTGAATTTATTGGCAGATAGATTTAGAGTAAAGTCTTCAAAATATAAACATATTCCACTCTGTATATAAACTATAAATATCTAAAGAGCAGAGTCTCTTTTCTTCTCTTGTGAATATTGCTGGTAGCACCTCAGCAAGACACCCTTTACCAGCCAGTGCACCTACGCTCCAGCCCGAGTATGTGTAGGCTCACAGGAAGGGGCCCCTTCTCTTCTAGTTAATCACCCTCATGCAAAAGGAAACCTCCACACACACACAGGTGTCAGGCCATGACTGACTGCACAAGAATATAAAAGTTCTGCCCTCTTGCTTCAAGGTGGGCAAACTCTGTGATGCAAGTTGTGCTCTAGAGTTTACCTGGAATCAGACAGAAGCTAGCTTCCTCCTGAGACTACTTCCTGGCTGAACTTCCTTCCCCTGCTCTATTGGCATCCCTCACTCCCCTTCCCCTAAGAGCACTTAGACAGGAATCTCAGTCTCAGCTTCAGCTTCCCACATAAATCTACATAATCGCCTGGCACATCGTATGTTTTTAAGAAAGATTTATTGAACTGAAACCAAAACCATAGCAATTATCAAAATTACTAGTCTTGAAATGCCATGGAAAAGAGTAGATACAAATATGTACATTTCCTTATTGTTCTTCTAGGATTTATTTTATGAATAAACTGAATAATATTAATACAAACTGTTCTTAATGATCTTGTCATACTTAATTGAAATACATTTTCTAAACACAATGGGGCAAATGATTTATCATTGCCAGGAGGCATGGAGTCCAATGAGTGCCTACACATGCACTTTATACCTTCTAATGTATTTTTCTGCAATGAGTAGTCAATACCTTAAATAATAATAAAATGAATTGAATTTCTTATATCAATCATGATAATCAATTGTAACAATTAAAACAAAATTAAAATACAATTGATTCTTATTTATTTTCAGCAAATCAGCTAATGCTCAGTTTTATTCCTGGAATTTATTATGGAGAAGATATAAAAGGAATAAAGTATTTGGAAGTTTAATCATATTCAAGTCCTAAATAAGTTTTGATAAATAGTAAGAAAAGATAGCCTTGAAGAATCAAGATTGATTTCTTTAGTGTGGTTATCCATTGTTTAATTATATCCCTAGATGAAAATTGTTAGTACAATATCAGCACCATGTTGAGAAATTTCATCATTCATATCTATGTCCAGGACAAAAACAAAAACAAAAAAAGTGCTAAAGAATCCTTTGTTTCTCTGAACATTCTTTCAGTAATTAATCCAAATATAGCCTTTAGCCCTGGATTATGTATACTACTTTCTTTATAAATGAACAAGAATATAGAAAATTCCTCACAGCAGAGCATTCATCTTCTACATCTTGGTCAAGCATTATCTTTGTGTTCTTTGCAAAGAAACTCCCATAAATAACTAGGATCTTTATTTCAGATATTAAAACTCCATCAGCTTCCACATTTCACCAGTAAAATGGGAATGATATAACCTATGTCTGTATCTAAAGTTGTTTTGTAAATGATAGATGCAAATTCTAAAGTAAAATACAAATACAAATTATTATTCATCATCATATGCTCATCTCCATTAAAGTCTGGAAGGAGATTTATGTTTTGTGAATTTTCTCTCCTTTTTTTGTTTACAAGTTCCAATCCAGAGTTTTCCACACTACTTCCTGAACAAGCATGTGCTTTTGCAGGACCTCAGATAATTTATGATATGATGCTCTGGGGGCATGGTGCCTAAGGCATTTGACTGCTAACCAGAAGGCTGGCTGTTCAAACCCACCAGCCACTCCTTGGAAGGAAGTTTGGGCAATCTACTTCCGTAGTGATGTTGCCTCTGAAACCCGAGGAGGGTTTGCTATGAGTTGGATCTGGCTTGACAGCAGTGAGTTTAGTTTTTGCTTTTGGCCTAAATCAATATGATTTTCACATTTTAATTCTAAGGGGTGGGGGGACAGTGGAGGGATTTAATAATCTCAAATGCTCTATGACCTATGCAAAGATTTTGCCCAAATGCTGATATTTTGGAATACGTTTGTGTGAGTAACTTTCCCAATTAGTAAATCAAAAGGCATGAGCCACTGCATACCCTCTAAAACTTCAACTAACCCCAGGAAAGTAACCCAAGTTTGAATATCTTTAGTCTGGAACACTCATTATGCAGAACTACATTTAGAAATTTTGCGATGGATATCCCAACAGAGTTTCCCTATCCTAGGGTATCCCTTTAAAACAATCAGCATGAATGAAGTGTGACTGTCACACAAAGCTCATTTTGTACTAAGCATATGAGCATGTATATCCCTAAATGAATATCATCCTCCATAATAATATATATAACCACTTATTTTTGAATGTTGTTTATTGCCATTGGATCAGCTCTAGTTTATGGAGAATTCATGTGTAACAGAAGGCAAAGCTGCAGGGCCCTGTGTCATCTATTGTGGTGGGTATTGTGTCAGTCCCTCTCATCAATGGTTTCTCTTGTTTCCAGTCACCCTCTACCTTACCAAACATGATGTCCTTTTCCAGCAAATGCTTAATTATTCAAGATTTTAACCTAAATAAAGAGTCTAGGTGGCACAATGGTTAAGTGCGAGGCTACTAAACAAAAAGTTTGTAGTTCAAATTCACCAGCAACTCAGCAGGAAAACAGACCTGGAAATATGCTCTCCCAAGGATCTACAGCCAAGGAAACCCTATGAGGATAATTCTACTTTGTCCTGTAGGATTGCTATGAGTTGGAATGGGCTTGATAGTGCACAACAACAGCAACTGTGTAACCTATATAGAGGGGACTGATGATTCAGTCATAGACCTCCAGCCTTCCATGCAGGAAGCCTGGGTTTGATTCCCAGCCAATGCCTCTCGTGCACAGCCACAACCCATTTGTCAGTGGAAGCTTGCATGTTGCTATGATGCCCAATAGATTTCAGCAGAACTTTCTAGACTGAGATGAACTAAGGAGAGAGGTTTGGGATGTACTTCTGAAAATCAGCCAGTGAAAATCCTATGGATACCCTTAATCAATCTTAGCAATGGTGGCAGAACCAGCAACATTTCTTTTCATTCCATTATGCATGGAGTCATCAAGAGTCAGGGGCAGCTAACCACAAGATAATACCAATATTATTATTAAATGTTTACTTCATATTTTATACGTAAGTTCAATAATGGTGAAATTGGCTCAAACCATTTTTAAAACATCTTTTAAATTTTTTTTTAAGTGATACTACATATTGTATGAGTTATATTTTTCAAAGCATATACAATGTATTTGCATAGAACAATTAATAATTATAAAGCTAACAACTATGTAACACATTTCCATGAGCTCCCTTACTTTTATCAGCAAAATGGTGATACCATAATACATATTAAGAAGTAAGTTACAGGTAGTCTCCACTTTATGATGAGGTTCCATACTTACAATTCCGTTGTAGGTTAGTTCTGACATAAATCAAATCCTTTTTTTTTTTTTTTTTTTTTGTAAATTATGGCTTTTTTAAAAATCAGTATCTTTACAAATCTGATCTTTATTTGCCTCTAGGGGTTGAAAATATTACACAAAAACTTACAGATGTATTTTAATACCTATATACATTAAAAAATACACCAATTATATATAAATAAATAAAGGATTGGCCTAAATGGAGTATGTTGTAACTCATAACTCAAATAAGTAGTAAGTTAGGGACCCTTTGTAAGCATCCTCATGCAGTTTTGCCAGATCCCAACACTCCTACACCCCTCCAAAGAAACCACTCTCTAAAATTGTGATCATTAATTCATCCCTTGTAAGTAAATGATTTTCATACTATGCATTCATCACAAAGTAATATGATTTCTTTTTAAACTGGTAAATTGAATCAATACTGTGTACATTCTTATGAGCTTCGATTCCTTGTCTCATTCTAGTATTTCTGAGATTTGTACCTGCTGTATTTTGTTTTCCTTTCTTAATTAAAATGTTGCCACATGATTTATTTCTTCATTTTGGGGTTAATAGACATGTGGGTTATGTCTAGTATTTAGTTATTACAAACAATGCTTCTGCAAACTTTTTCATGTATATATCTTAGTTCATATATGGAAGCATTTCTCTAATATGTATATTAATTGTACTGTAATTGCTAGTATCATAAAAATTTATTTCTTCAATTTTATTGGACAACGACAAACCGTTTTCCAAGTTCTTTATCCTAGTGTGCAATACCATTAGCACATCATGTCAATCTTTATTAACAATTGAAATTGTTAGACTTTTTAATTGTTGCTGATCTAGTATATTTGAAATGACCCTTCATTGTGTTTAAATTTACATTTCTGTTATTATTGTGGGGTTGACCATGTTTTCTAAGTTTATTATCTGTAATGTAGAAGTTTCATCTTTTGTAAAATTCTTGTTTATGTCTTTCATACCTTTTTACTATTGATTATTTGAGCTTTTTTCCAAGATTGGTAAAAATTCTTACATATTTTGTGCAAATTATTTTTATTTATATGTGCTACTTTTTTATTTCCTTACGATCTCTGACCTATCTGTCTTTACACATTCTTTATGGTGTCTTCTAATGAATTTTAAAGGCAGTCTGGTGGCATTATTGTTAAAACATTGGACTGCTAACCTATAAACTGCTTCATGGGAGAAAGACAAGGCAGTCTGCTTCTGAAAAGATTTACAGCCTTGGAAACCCTACAGGGGTCTCTATGAGATGGAACCAATTCGATGGCAGTGGGTTTGGTCTTTTTGGTTTTAGTGAATAGTTCTTTTTTAAAAAATTAATTGTATGGAATCAAATTTATAATTTCTTTTTTTATGGTTAGTGTTTTTTTTTATCTTGTTTAACAAGTTTGTTGCCCAGGATCTTAAAGATATTCTTTCATTAAAAAGAAAGTTTTGCATTTTAACTTTATATCTCTACAACACCTGGAATGTATCTTTGTGTGAAACATGAGGCAGGAGACAATTTTTTTGTTGTTGTTTAATCCATGGTATGCTTTACTCCAAAAACCATTTATTAAACAGCTCATCATTCTCCACTGATTTCCATACCACCTCTACCATTTATCTAGTGGGTACATATACCTAAATCTGTTGCTAATTTCTCCACTTTATTCCTTCAGCCTCTTTATGAATTCATATGGTAATCAAAGATTTTCTTAGTAATTATAGCTTAATTTAACAAAGTCTAAGGTTAACCAACACCTTCATCCTCTTCTCAGACGATACATGATATGTTGTAGCTGTGGCTAGTTGTCATCAAATAGATTGTGAGTCATGGCGACCCCATATGTGCAGAGTAGAATTGCTCCAGAGGGTGTTCAAAGCTGTGCCCATTTGGAAGCAGATTGCCAGGCCAGCTCTGAAGGCAATTCTGGATGGACCAAC
>NW_006922523.1:350971-358295 GCF_000298275.1 Orycteropus afer afer | reverse complement strand
TGCTGTGCATGGGGTCGCTATGAGTCAGAAACGACTCGACAGCACTTGACAACAACAACAACAAACCAAACCAAATGCACTGCCATCAAGTTGATTCTGACTCATAGCTATCCTACAGGAAGACTAGAACTGCCCCATAGGTTTTCCAAGGCTGTACACTTTCAGGGAAGCAGACTGCCTCATCTTTCTTGAGGAGAATGGCTGGTAGGTTCAAACTGCCAAACTTTTGTTAGCAGCTGAGTACTTGAAATTCTGCACCACCAAAGATTGTTTCTTGCGCTAAAATAAGGTTAAACAAAAGTATTATGCACCTGTTCCTACTTATCTACAAATTCTTAAAGATACAGGAATGAATCTTATTTATAATCTGTGGACTGCCTGTATTCCAAAATTTGTCATTCTGTCCACCCATTTCCTTTGGCCCCTTGTAAGAAAACAATTTCATTGTTCTCTGGTTTATGTTTCCTGTGTTCATTTTTAGACAGATTATCAGACATAAAATGAAACCAAATCCACTGCCATCTAGTTGATTTTAACACATGGTGACCTTATAGGACAGAGTAGAATTGCCCCATAGGGTTTCTAAAGCTATAAATCTTTACAGAAGCAGTCTGTAAATCATCTTTCTGCCATGGAGCAACTGGTGGTTTCAAACCACTGACCTTTTGGTTAATAGCAAAGGATTAACCATCTATCTTTAAAAAAAAAAAAAAAAGTAAATTATATATACTTCTTTGCACTTTGCTCTTTTTTATATTAATGATTACACTTTAATAATATCTCCCCAAAATTACTCTGTATCTGTTAACAAAGAATCTCTTCAATTGTATAACTATATAGTACAACATTGTGCATAAGTACCATGGTTTATTCAACAAATCTCCTATGTTTATAAATTTAAACAGTAGCTAATACTTTGTAGTTAGAAATAGTTATGGAATAACTAGCCTGGTGCACTTTTATATTTTTGTATATGTATATTCAGTATATATGTAAGTTCACAGATGTGAAATGTAAATTAAAAGGAAAATTTATGCACAGTTTTGTGAATATGCTAACTTTCTCACTATAAGCTTTACATAGTTTTTAAACTCACTAGAATGTAAAAGTCACCACTCATGTTTCAGTTTGTGATAGTGTGTGGCTAGCATGCTATTGTGTTGATGGAAGCTATGGTACCAGCAGGGTTACTCATGGTGGACAGGTTTCAGTGAAGCTTCTAGACTAAGACAGACTAGGAAGAAGGACAGTCTACTTCTGAAAAAAAAAAAAAAAATTGACCACTGATAATCTTATGAATACCAATGAAACATTGATGTAGTGCTGAAAAAAGAGCCCTTCATGTTGAAAGACATTCCAATACAACAATAGAATAGCTGACTCCTCAAAGTAGAGTTGAACTTAATGATGTGGCTAGAGTAAAGCTTTTGGGGCCTTCATTTGCTAATGTGGCAGGACTCAGAATGGGAAGAAATGCAAACATCCATTAGTAATCAGAAGGCAGAGTATACAAATGTGAATTTGGAAAATTGGGAATTTTCAGAAATGAAATGAAATGCATAAAAAAGGTGGATGTTCTAGGCATTAGTGAGCTGAAACAGACTGGTATTGGCTGTTTTGAATCAGACAATCATATGGATGGTCTATTACACCAGGAATGAAAAATTAAAGAGGAATGAGATCACTTTCATCATCAAAAAGAACATTTTAAGATTTATCCTGAAATATAATGCTGTTGGCGATAAGATAATATCCATATGTCTACAAGGAAGACCAGTTAGTATCATTATTATTCAAATTTACCTACCAATAACTAAAATCGAAGAAGAAGAAATTGAAAATTTTTACCAATTTCAGCAGTCTGAAATTGATCCAACATGCAATCAAGATGCATTGATAATTACTACTGACTGGAATGGGAATGTTGGGAAAAAAAAATAAGTACTGTTAGTTGGAGAATATGGTCTTGGTGACAGAAACACCTCTGAAAATCCCATGATAGAATTTTACAAGACTGATGACTTACTCATTGTAAATATCATTTTCAGCAATCTAAATGACTATTATACACTTGGGCCTTGCCAAATGGAATAAAAGGGATCAAATAGACTACATCCGTGGCAAGAAAGGGTAGAAAGGCTTAGGATCATCAGTCAGACCAAGGCCAGTCGCTGACTGTGGAGTAGACCTCAATTGTTCATATGCAAGTTAAAGTTGAAGCTGAAGAAAATTAAGAAAAGCCTATGAGAGCCAAATGGGACCTTGAATATATCATACTCAAATTCAGAGACTTCCTGAAAAATAGATATGATGCACTGAAACAATAGTAACAAGGGCCAGACTGATTGTGGGATGACGTCAAGGGCATGGTACATGAAGAAAACACATGGTAAGATTTGACTCCACTGATTTAGCTTTTGGTTTACTAGATGCTCGTGTGGCAATGCCAAGTAGAAAAATCAAGCATGAACTGCAGGAGAAATTTTAGCTGCAGGTATATGTTTGAAAATTAACAGCATGAGCTATGGGCTTTAAAGCCTAAGAATGAAGGCACCTGGAAGGGAGAGAGCAGGAACGCAAAAGGAAAAACACTCTAGTGATCAGAAAAGGAGGAACTGGGAAAAGAGACTGCAAGGAAGCACCCAGTAGTCAGAGGAAAATCAAGAGGGCATAGTCTCTAGTGAAGCTGAGTGAGAAAGTGCTGTGAGACAGAGTGATCCGCCAAGTCCAAGGCTGCTGGTGAATCAGCATCAGAAAACAGGCTGCCTGTCTAAGCTGCATAGCGGGCTCATCTTGACAATATTAAAGCCTTCAAGAACAAAATTCCCAAACAATTCTGAGAGCAGCTGAATAAATGAAATCCAGTAGGTGACCTGACCTTATCATGGAACCTGATGATGTTGATTCTGAGGACAAGGAGATATTAAACTGGGATTAATGATATGAAACTGCCACAGAATGTGGATGAAAACCTGACTGGTTCCAGGAATGGCCAGATTCCTGTGCAAAACACATGTACAGCTCAGACTGTTTGTGGAGGGCACAGAAGCATCTGAGCAGCTAGACCATGTGCAACAACAACCACCACAACTCTTGCATCCTCAAGAAGTCCTGCCTGGGTATAGTGGTGTGTAGCTCCAACTGCTCTGCTGAGGAAGGTCATATGATCTACCTGTGCCTTGCCATCTGTGACAAAAAGCTTGGCAGAAGCAGCAGAGGAAGTGCTGTCCCAACAGGCACAGCCCTCTGAAGCTAATTCCTTGCTGGGGTCATGCGAGTTTTCTAGTCACCAACTTCTGGAGGCACAATGGACCCTTCATCTTTTTTTCCAGTCAAAAGTATAACATAATCATCCAAAACCAGAAACCAAAGTAGAAGCAGAGGCAAGAAAAGCAATGAAGAAAGTACTTCTGCCTCACTGAAGCACAAAGTCTCTTCCAGGTGAAACATAAAGCCAGGAAAGTTTACCTTTAACGTGATCTTTCCAAGAAGGTTTCCAATTGCCTCACAGTTGTAGTGGACCCTTAATTTCTAATGCTCCCCAGCAGAGGTCACTGAATGTTTGCTCTCTAAAAGATATGCTTTTGGAGAGACCATTGATCTGGCTGATCCTCCTTTCAGCTTAGACCCCACTAACCTCTATGAAAAATGCAAATCATACAATAATAGTGCAGACCTGCTTAAGCCTTCTGTCGCTGTAATCCACCTAGGTTATGATGATCTGCAAGCCTGGAATAAAAATATGGCTTTGGGGAGAAATCCTCTTAATGATAAATGTTGACCCAGTTACCTTTTTCCTCTGGCCAGCTGGCTTTATGACTTCTCCCCTTCTCTGAACTCTTCAGAACCCTGTTTCCAGCAGATTCCTATGGAACCACCTGTAGCCAAAACTAGCTGTCACACAATATGGCCAAATCCAGGGGGTGATCTTTGTGAAGACAAAATACATGTAGATTTCAACAACTACTTCCCTTCCACCTCATACTATTCACCTCAGGAAGACCCTTTTCTCCTCACCTACACCTCTTACCCTCACCAGCAATATTCCCTGCCAGGAAACAGCAGCAAATGGTGTCTTGATGAAGAAATGAGATGCATGGACTTAGACTGTTGCAACAATGAAATACTTCTAAACCTCTCTCCTTTGAGATGACTGAAGTCTTTTACAACTCCCAAAAAAGCTGTTTTGTGAAAAGCTGAAAGATTTTTTTTAAAGACCATTTTCAAAAAAATAAACCAAACCCATTGCCATTTCATTAATTCTGACACAGATAAATTGTAATCCTGATGACAAATTGAGGGCAAGACTACTTTCTTCACACAAGAAGTAACATTTTGTGTCTCTCCTTCTCCACTCTTGGACTCCCAGACTTAGCAAGGAATGGGAACCTGTCCCATCTGTGAAGTGAAATGTTTTCTGCTTAGTTTCATGTTGTTTGTGGTTCTCGGTACATCAGTTCCATTATTTGTCAGTTTTCTATTGTTCCTGATGCATATTGAACTAAAGAGATGCAAAAAACCTATGTATCTTGAATCACTGTGTTCATATTGTGGTATTGATGAAGCATATTGAACACACTGTGAGCCACCAGAAAAATGATCAAATCAGTCTTAGAAGAAATACAACTAGAGTTCTCTTTAAAAACAAGGGTGGGTAGAATTTTGCTCACTTACTTTTGGCATGTCATCAGGAAAGACCAATCATTAGATAAGGATATCATGGTTAGTACATGGATGGTCATCAGAAACAAGGGAAACCCTCAATGTAATATAATGGCATAAAAGCCATAACAATGAAGTCAAACATGCTAGCAATCACAAAGATAGTGCAAGACTGGGCAACATTCTCTTCTGTTATACATAGGATCACCATGAGATGGAGATCACTTGACAGCAACTACCAACATCTAGCATCACACAACACCTTCTTGGGAGCTGTGAGAAAGGAGGAACTGGGAAAGAGGTTTAAAGAGTTGTGCAGATGTGGAGAGTTGAGCTTATACCTGAAATATTTAATACTTCATCTAGTTATGGGATCAGTTTATTAAAGAACTGTTTTCTTGTTGATTTCTAAGACTTATGAAACTAGGATTGTGACCCAACTCCATTCAATAAAGACAAGAACCAAAAAAAACAAACTCACTGCTGTTGAGTGGGATCCAACTCATAGCGACCCTTCCTTGGGTTTCTGAGGCAGTATCTCTACGGAAGTAGATTGCCCAATCTTCCTTTCTAGAACTGGCTGGTGAGTTTGAACTGCCAGCCTTCTGGTTAGCAGTCCAATGCCTTAGGCACGACACCACCAGAGCTCCCAACAATATGTCACAAAATCATATGGCAGCACTATTAGAAATTCTGATGATGCCAAATGGTCCCCTCCATCTCTCCTTCCTTCTTTCTTCCTCACTATCTTCCGCTTCCACAAGGACTTAGGTTTTTTCCAGTAATGTGTATTTGATAAATGTTTTCTTAAAAAAAACTCAGTGTAATAACTGCCATCAGCGAAAATACATATTTCTGGTCTGAAGTATTTTCAAATAAATGTGGCTCTAGACATCAAATCTGTAAAGAATCATGCAATCAATAAATATTTTTTAAAATAAAAGAAAGAAAGCACATGGTCATTTGAAAGACAGAAAAGGCCAAATTAGATGCCAGTGGAGACTGAATGGTGAGTATCTAAAGAGAAAGGAAGAATGATGACCCAAAAGAACTGAACAGAAAATTTCAAAGGGCAGCTCAAGAAGACAAAATAAAGCATTATGATGAAATGTGCAAAGATCTGGAGTTAGAAAATGAAAAAGGAAGAACAAGTTCAGTGTGTCTGAAGCTGAAAGAACTGAAGAAAAATATTCAAGCCTTCAGTTGCAATGCTGAAAACTTCTATGAAGTTCTTCTAATGAAGAGCGTGGCATCAGGATTGGAGGAAGGTTCATTAAAAATTTGTGATATGTAGATCACACAACTTTCCTTGCTGGAAGTGAAGATAACTTGAAGTACTTAATGATGAAGATCAGTCTTCAGTATGAATTATATCTCATCTCAACATGCAGAAAATGGAAATCCTTACAACTGGACCAATAAGCGACATCAAGATAAACAGAGTAAAGATTGAAGTCCTCAGGGATTTCATTTTACTTGGATCCACAGGCAGTAGCCATGGAATCAGCAGTCAGGAAATTAGACGTCATATTGCACTGGGCAATTCTGCTTCAAAAGACCTCTTTAAAGTATTAAAGAACAAAGATGTCTCTTTGAAGAGTAAGGTGTACTTGATCCAAGCCATGGTATTTTCAATCACCTCATAAGCATGTGAAAGGAAGACCTAAGGAGAGTTGATGCCATTGAATTGTGGTGTTGGTGAAGAATACTGAAAATACCATAGACTGCGAAAAGAATGAACGAATCTGTCCTGAAGGAGGTGGAAGAGAGAATGGCCATACTTCATCTCACTTACTTTACTCACTTTGTTAGAAGGGACCAGTCCCTGGAGAAGGATATCATACTTAGTAAAGTAGGAGGTCAGTAAAGAAGAAGACCCTCAACAAGATGGATTGACACAATGGCTGCAATGATGGACTCAAACATAGCAAGGATTGTGAGGATAGCGCAGGACCAGGCAGTGTTTTGTTGTGCTGTACATAGGGTTGTTATGAGTCAGAGCCAATTCAACATCACTTGACAACAACTTGGGCACAATATCAAATGATGCAGGAAGCATCAAAAGAAGATGGAAAGAATACCAGAGTCACTTTACCAAAAAGAAGTGATTGATATTCAACCATTTCAGAAGGTAGCATATGATCAAGAACTGATGGTACTGAAGGGAGAAGTCTAAGCTGCACTGAAGACATTGGCAATAAACAAAGCTCTGGAAATTGACAAAATACCACTGAGATGTTTCAACCACTGAATTCAATCCTGAAAAACTCACTTGTCTATGCCAAGAAGTTTGGAAGACAGCCATCTGGCTAACCCACTGGAAAAGATCTACATATGTCCCCATTCCTCAGAAAAGTGATCCAATAGAATGTGGAAATTATTGTTCAATATCATTAATATCTCATGCAAATAAAATTTTGCTGAAATAAATTCTAAAATTGGTGCAGCAATATATCATCCGGGAACTGCCAAAAATTCAATCCAGATTCAGCAGGGAACACAGAATGAAGGATATTATTGCTAATGTCAGATGGATCTTGGCTTAAAGCAGAGCATACCATAAAGATGTTTGTTGTGTTGTTGTTGTTATGTGCCGTCGAGTCGTCCCCGACTCATAGCGACCCCTCCTTGGGTTTCTGAGGCAGTATCACTATGGAAGTGG
>NW_006922523.1:348836-349376 GCF_000298275.1 Orycteropus afer afer | reverse complement strand
TGGAGGATGGTGCCGGACTGCGCAGTGCACATGGGGTCTCTGTGAGTCAGAAACAACTTTATGGCACCTAGCAACACGTGTATAAAAGAGTGTCTATTTTCCCACAGCCTCCAATGTAGGGGTGATTTTCAAGTGTTTGAAATTATGCTAATCCACTGGGTAAAAAATGGTGTGACATTGTAGTTTTAATATTCATTTCTCTGAGTGGTAAAGTGGAGGGTCAATGAAAAAGGGGAAGGCCCTCAAGGAGATGGATTGACACAGTGGCTACAACCATGGGATCAGATATAGCAAGGATTGTGAGGCTGGCATCCGAGCGGGCAGTGTTTCGTTCTGTTGTACGTAGGATTACTGTGAGTTGTAACCAACTCGACAGCACCTAAAAACAAAGAATCTCTTTATGGAAGTGATAACTATCTTTTCATATGTTTAGGGACCATTTTAAAATCTTTTGTGGAATTGCCTGTTCATGGTTTTTGTTCATTATTCTGTAGAATATTTGGTGTTTTTTTTTCCTCTATAAAATTTTTATATAATAAT
>NW_006922523.1:337636-340735 GCF_000298275.1 Orycteropus afer afer | reverse complement strand
AAATTGCTGTGGAGAAGGCAACAATCCATGTACCTCATATACACACCCTAAGAACCACCACTAAAACTGGAGGCTTTCTTGAAGGAATGCAACTTTGGAACGTTGAAATCAGGTGAAACAAAGCTAGATTGTAGGCTATTTATTATTGCAATTGTGCTGTTCTCAGTCACAACTAGAAACATTTATACAGTTCAGCTTGTTCCCCTCAGAACAATTTTGCTACTCTGGCTGTATTCTCTTATTAGATTATGAACTCTTAGAAGGCTATACTCATGAGGACCGTTTAGATTGCCAATGATAGAAAGCCAGCTCCAATTAGCTTAAGTTAAAAGGGAATATATTGCCAAATAATCCTGGGAAGCCTAGGACTGAACAATACAGAAATGAAATTCTCTATTTGAATTAATTTTGCTTGGAATCAGCTTGGCAGGCAAGATGGCTGTATCATCCTGGCTAACATCATTAACAACCACATTAGAAAATGATTATTTTTTTCTTTCCATGAAAATCACTGAAAAAGACTCTGTCTTTGCTTGGCTCATATCCCCACCCTTTCCAACCACAATCAAGTGCTCACTCCCTATCTCAAAAGCTAATTTCTCCCAGTCGAGAGACAAGCAACAAACCCACTTCAAAGACTGAATCAAAATCTGAGTCATCTTTCTAGCCCCCGGAGGTCTTTGATTTAGCAGGTTTTCAATCAATGGCTACCAAAGAAGTAAAGCAGGTTTACTGGTGAGTTTATTTAATGTAAGCACCACCATTGGTGCAGTCGTTAAAAGCATTCAGCTGCTAACCAGAAGGTCAGCACTTTGAACCCACCAGCTACTCGGTGGGAGAAAGAAAAGGCAATTCGCTTCTGTAAAGATTTGCACTTGGAAAGCCTATGAGCAGTTCTTCTCTGTCCTATAGGATAGCTATGAGTCAGAATTGACTTAATGGCGGTGAGTTTTCTTTTTCTTTTTTTTTTTGGAAAGAGCTCAAGGCAATATATCAGGAAGAAAGAGGTAAAGTGGAGGAAAGGAAGAGAGGCAGGTAATAGAGTGGATATGAAGATAGGGAAGGAAAATACAAAAAGACAAAAATAATGTAAAATTTGCTTTGAATGTTTGTATAGCAAGTCAATGAAAACTATGGCAAAGATTTCTTTATAAGAGAAAACCATAGTAGATTTCTTTATAAGAGAAAGATCTCTATGAACTAGGAAAATGTGTTGTAACTGTTTTTACAGAGCTTTAATAAAATGATAGGGAGTTGTCTTACTTATCTAGTGCTGCTAAAATATAAATGCCAGAAAGGATGTCTTGAACAAACAGAAATTTATTCTTTCACAGTGTAGGAGGTTAGAAGTTCAACTTGAGGGTGCTAGCTCCATGACAAGGTTTTCTCTCTCTGTCGGCTCTGGGGGTAGGTCCTTGTCTCCTTTCAACATCTGTGGGCCCGGAGATCCTTGGAGATCTCCATGTCTTGACATCAGTCTTCTCTTGGGTCTAGGAAGTTCTTACCACAGGAACCCAAGGTACAAAGGATATGTTCTGCTCCCTCCTCTTCTTTCTTTTTCTTTTTCTCTTTTTAATGTTTATTGTGATTTTGGTGAAAGTTTACAGAACAAATTCATTTTCCATGTAGCATCTCATACATATTTTGTTTCATGACATTGACTGCACTTCTATAAAATGTAACAGCTCTTCCTACTTCCCCCCTGTAGTTACCTCTTCCCTGTGTCCTTTCCTATGCATTCCTGCCCCCTGAGCTAGCTCCCTCTGCAAATACTGCCCATCTGTTCTCCCATGACTGACCATTCTAAGGAGCGTATCTACCTAACGTAAAAATTCACCCTATATGCCTGTCATAATCTTGAAGGTCTCACCAGGCTTTATCAGATGGGTAAACCTGGTCTTTTTTATGACTTTGAGTTTTGTTCCACATTGTTCTCCCACTCTATCCAGGATGTCCTGCACTGATCCTTTACCAAATGGTTGACAGCGGTAACCAGGTACAATCTAGTTCTGGTCTCATGGTCATACCAGCTCTTCTTTTGTACAGGTAGTCAGTTCCTTTCTTCTTGGCTTGTTTTTTTCTCATTTTATCTTTTGTAAGATAAAAGGTGATGTAGGCCACATTTCAGGGAAACTCCCCTCATATGGGATTGAGTGGTCATATCATATCACATCATAGGTGGTGATTACTTCATTACATAACTGACAAACCACTTAGAATTCTGGACCTGCCAAGATTACATATTTTGGAGGAACACAATTCAATTTATGACAAGAGTTTTTCCCATTCCTTTCAAAATTTGTTTGTTGTTAGCTATGGTATGTCTGTTACATTGTTATATAACTGTAGATATTTTGATGGGAAACCTCCCTGGTGGGGTTGTGAACACCAGTTCACTATAATTACTGGTGTTTTACATGTGAAGATACTAAAGTTAATTAAATTGGAGTGCTAAGGTTATCTAACAACAATTACTGACAAGAAATGGTAGTCAAGCTTTTACCACCAACTCATCATCCAAGGCCAGAACTCTGCATACAGAGTAGCCCATCACTATGTACAGGAACACGAACCAATACTTAGAATATTCTTCACCTAGACCAATCCTATTTTAGCTTCATATTCCCCAGGAGATGGAACATAGGGTACAAGCATGTGCACACATAAACACACACACACAGATACATAGATACATTAACTAACACAAAAAATAAACAAACAATGGAAAGTTGACTTCTGATTTGGGAATTGTAAAGGGAAAGTTACAATGCACAATGACTTAACATCTTGTTTGCCCTCATCTCTGTCTTCCTTTTCTTTCTCTTACCTCACAAATTCCTATATCTACTTAGCTTAAAAGGAGCACTGGAGGGACAGTGGTTAACCTCTCAACTGCTAACCAAAAGGTCAGTGGTTTGATCCTACCAGGACACACCACAGCAGAAGGATGCTTCTGTCTGTTTCTGTAAAGATTACAGCCTTGGAAACCCTGTGGGGCAGATTTTACATTTTACTTTGTCCTATAGGACTGTTATGAGTCAGAATAAACTCAACAGGTAATGAGTACTTTGCTGAAGGGCACTTATTCCCTGCAATCTG
>NW_006922523.1:337023-337536 GCF_000298275.1 Orycteropus afer afer | reverse complement strand
TTAACTTTGTCAGTGTTTTCCTTGGTCTGTCTCTCAATCTGTTGAACTAGATATAATTCTTTTTAGTTTTATCAGAGTGTTCCAATGTGGTTTCTTCTTCAGGAATGTGTTCTGAGTCTGTATCCTTCTCCCTTGTTTCTACTGCTTTATCTTTCTTCCTTGTGTGGACTTTTATGGTTTGTTGTCTCCAAGACATCCTGACATTGTTGTATTTATATTTAGATGGTGATTGCATGTTGGAGTGATTCACCCAAGATTTTCACTTTCTTTGTTTTGCTTGGATGTATCAGAGTGAGCAGTGTACTGTGCTCCCCTATTTGCTAGTTAGCAGAACTTATGCACTCACCACCTGTCTCCTGGTGGGTGTGATAGAGAATGACAGATCTCTGTTAACTGTTTGTGAAGAGCACTTAAGGGTGAGTCAGGCTCATATTGGTTGTCATGTATCATTGGAAAGTTGGTGCAGAAGGTAGTGGTGGCCCTCACTCAGTACATGGAGCTTCATGAGGTGCA
>NW_006922523.1:334800-335318 GCF_000298275.1 Orycteropus afer afer | reverse complement strand
TGTTTGTGTGGATGGAGCACTTTGAGGGCAGACCACAGTAAGCCAGCCTGGGACCAATGGATGGTGGGTGTTTGCCACAGTGGCAGACCCAATAAGTGAGCAGGGTGCAGGAGACCAGGAAATGAACAGCACAGTTTAGAACAACTAGAGGAGACAAACTTATTTGTCAGTTTGTCCTACTGTGGTGGATTGAGTGTTGCTGTGAGGCTGGAGGCTATGCCACCAGTATTTCAAATGCCAGTAGTGTTACCCATGGTGCACAGGGTTCAATGCAGCCACCAGACTAAGACAGACTCAGAAGAAAGAAGAGAGCATCCACTTCTCAGAGAACTGGCAAGTGAAAGACCTTATAAATAGCAATGAAACACTGTCTGATATATTACTGGAAGCTTTATGAATAGTACTGAAACATTATGTGATATAGTGCTGGAAGATGAGTCCCTCAGGTCAGAAGGCACTCAAAATAAGAATGGAGAAGAGCAGCCTTCTTAGGGTAGAGGTCACCTTAAAGATGTGGA
>NW_006922523.1:333250-334533 GCF_000298275.1 Orycteropus afer afer | reverse complement strand
GCATGTGAGAGATGGACAATGAATAAGGAAGGCCTAAGAAGAATTGATGCTTTTGAGTTGTGGTGCTCTTAAAGAATGCTGAAGGTACCATGGACTGCCAAAAGAGCTAACAGATCTGTCCCGGAGGAAGTGCAGCCGAGATGCTCCTTGGAAGCGAGGATGACCAGACTTCATCTCACCTACTTTGGTCATGTTGTCAGAGAGGACCATTCCCTGGAGAAGGATTTCATGCTTGGTAAGGTGGAGAGTAGAGGAAGGAGGGGAAGGCCTTCGACGAGATGGATTGACACAGAGGCTGTGACAATGGGCTCAAGTATAGCAAGGATCATGGAGCTGGCGTAGAATTGGACAGTATTTCGTTCTAATGTGCATGGGGTTGCTATGTGTCGGAAATAACTTGATGACACCTAACTACAACAACAACATTGGGTCCCCTTTCTTTGTAATGGGTACAAATTTGAATCTCCTCCGGTCAGTTGGCCAGGTAGCTGTCTTCCAAATTTCTTGGCATACATGAGTAAATGCTCTTAGTGAAGCATCTGTTTGTTGAAAGATCTAAACGGGTATTCCATCACTTCCTGGAGCCTTGTTTTTGTCCAATTCCTTCAGTACATCTTTGAATTCTTCCTTAAATACCATTGGTCCTCAATCATACACCACTCCCTGAAATAGATGAACATCAACTAATTCTTTTTTTCTTTTCAATTGAGATTTGAGTGAAAGATTAATTACAGAGCAAATTCTCTTTCCATACAGCAGTTCATACACATTTTGTCTCATGACATTGAGTGCAGTTTCCCACAATGTATCAGTTTTCTTCCGCCTTTCCCCTCATAGCTACCTCTTCCCTGTGTCCTTCCCTCCCACGCTCTCTTGCCCCCTGAGCTACATGCCTATACATACACTGCCTTTCTATTCTCCCATGATTGATCTCTCCAAGGAGTGCATCTACCAAATATAAATGTTCAGTTCATATGCCTGTCTTTGTTCACAAGAGTAGGTTCAATTCCAGACCTGAACGGCAGCTGGGTTTCACCAGGCTCCATCAGACAAGAAAAACTATTCTTTTATTTTTCATTCCACATTGTTCTCCCACTCTGTCCATGAGCTCCTAGATAGATGTCCTTCCAAGTGGTTGACAGTGGTAGCCAGACTCCATTTAGTCTTTTGGTTGTTGAGCTGTTGGAGTTTTCGGTAAATTTTTGAAATAAGTCCCTTGTCAGATATGCCATTGACAAATATTTTTTTTTTCCCAATCTGTAGGTTCTCTTTTTACTCTTTTG
>NW_006922523.1:332062-333150 GCF_000298275.1 Orycteropus afer afer | reverse complement strand
CTCGAGAAGACAAAATCTATTATAATGAAATGTGCAAAGACCTGGAGTTAGAAAACCAAAAGGGAGGAACAGGCTTGGCATTTCTCAAGCTGAAAGAACTGAGGAAAAAATTTAAGCCTCGAATTGCAATATTGAAAGATTCCATGGGCAATATGTTCAATGATGCAAGAAACATCAAAAGGAGATGGATAGAATACACAGAGTCAATATACCAATAAAACTGGTAGCTGATCATCCTTTTCAGGAGGTGGCATATGATCAAGAACCAATGGTATTGAAGGAAGAAGTAGAAGGTGCACTGAAGGAATTGGCAAAAAAACAAGCCTCCAGGAATTGATGGAACACCCAATGAGATGTCTCAACAAATGAATACTGCACTGGAGGCACTCATTCATCTATGCCAAGAGATTTGGAAGAGAGCTACCTGGACAACTGATTGGAAGAGATCCATATTTTTACCCATTCCAAAGAAAAGTGATCCCACAGAATCTGCAAATCAACGAACAATATCATTAATTTTGCATGCAAGTAAAATCTTATTGAAGATAGTTCAAAAATGGTTGCAGCCGTATATTGCCAGAGAACTTTCAGAAATACAGATTGGTTCTGAAGGAACAAAGGATATCAATGCTGATATCAGATGGATCTTGTCTCAAAGCAAAGAATACCAGAAAGATTTTTGCTTATGTTTTATTGACTATGCAAAAGCATTCAATTGTGTGGATATAACAAATTATGGATTGAGAAGAATGGGAATTCCAGAACACTTGATTGTATTCATGAGGAACCTGTACACAGACCAGGAAGCTGTTGTTTGAACAGACCAAGGGGATACCACAAGGTTTAAAATCAGGAAGGGAGTGCATCAGCATTGTTTCTTTCACCATACTTATTCAATCTATATGCTGAGCAAATAATCCTAGAAGCTGGACTATATGAAGAAGAATGTGGCATCAGGATTGGAGGAAGGCTCATCAACAACCTGAAATAAGCAGACCACACAACTTTGCTTGCTGAAAGTGAAGATGACTTAGAGTACTTACTGATGAAGATTAAAGATTACAGTCTGCAGGATGGATTACACCTAA
>NW_006922523.1:329734-331392 GCF_000298275.1 Orycteropus afer afer | reverse complement strand
TCTTTCTGGTATTCTTTGCCTTGAGCCAGGATCTATCTGAAAGCAACTATGATATCCCTTCTTCCATGCCATCTTCTGAATCCAGCTTGCACCTCTGGAAATTCTCTGTCAATATACTGCTGCAACTGTTTTTGAATTATCTTCAGTAAGATCTTACTTGTGTACAATATCAATGATATTGTTCAATAATTTCCACATTTCTTTGGAATGGGTACAAATATGGATCATATAAAATTAGTGATTATTTTTTCCATATCCTTAAAGAATGTTGATAGGCTCTGGGTTGGGATTGCATTAAATGTATGGATTGCTTTGGGTGGTATTGACATTTTCACAGTATTCCATATTCCTATCCATGGTATGTTTTTCCATTTATGTAGATCTCTTATAATTAGTTAAAGTAGTGTTTTGTAATTTTCTTTGTACAGGTCTTTCGTGTCCCTAGTGAGATTTATTCCCAAATATTTTATTTTTTGAGTAGTGTAGTGCTAAGGCACTTGACTGCTAACAAGAAGGCCAGTGGTTCAAACGTACCAGCCACTCCTTGGAAGTTTGGGTACTATTTCTGTAGTAATACTGCCTCAAAAGCCCAAGGAGAGATCACTATGAGTCGGGTCTGACTTGACGGCACATAACAACAACAATAACAACAACAACAATTTTAAATGGTATTGATTTCTTTTTTTTTTTTTTCCAGCAATCTTTTTGCTTATTTCCAGTAGTATTTTTGCTGAGTCTCTTGTTTTTTTCTATGTATAGGATCATATAATCAGCAAATAAGGATAGTTTTACTTCTTCCTTACCAATTTGGATGCCTTTGATTTCCCTTTATCTTATTATGCTGGCTAGGACTTCCAGTACAATATTGAATAGAACTGGTGATAGATGGCATCTTTGTCTGGTTCCTGTTCACAAAAGGAATGGTTTCAATCTCTCTCCACTGAGAAAAATGTTGGCTGTTGGGTTTGCATATGTGCTCTTTATTGTGTTGAGGAATGTCCCTTCAATTCCTATTTTGCTGAGAGTTTTTATCAGGAATTGGTATTAGATTTTATCAAATGCCTTTTCTGCATCACTTGATATGATCATGTGGCTATTTTCCTTTGTTTTTTTATGTGATGGATGACGTTGATTATTTTTCTAATGTTGAATCATCGTTACATATCTGATATAAACCCCACTTGGGCATAATGTATTATTTTTTCTTATATATTTTGGAGTCTATTGGCTAGGATTTTGTTGAAGTTTTTACATCTATATTTATGAGGGACATTGGCCTGTACTTTTCCTTTTTAGTGATGTCTTTGCCTGGTTTTGGTATCAAAGTTATGCTTGCTTCCAAGAAATGAATTCAGGAGGATTCCATCTTTTTCTATGTTTTGGAATAGTTTGACTAGGATTGGGTGATTTCTTATCTGAATGTTTAGTAAAACTCTCCAGTGAAACCATCTGGGCCAGATGGTAATATTTTTATTACCTGTTCAATTTCTTCTTTTGTTATGGGTCTGTTCAACTTTTCCACATCAGTCTGTGTCAGTTTAGGTAAGTAGTATGTTTCTAGAAATCTGTCTATTTCTTCTAGATTTTCATATTTCTTGGAGTACAGTTCTTCTTAGTATCTTGATATTATCCTTTTTATTTAAGTTGGTTCTGTTGTT
>NW_006922523.1:329022-329634 GCF_000298275.1 Orycteropus afer afer | reverse complement strand
ACCTGAAAGAAAGGCTCTTTTAGAATACGTTTTACTGGAAAAGAATAAATAAAAATTTTGGGGTTTCTAAACTGAAGCTTGTTTTCTTCTACAGAAGAGCCAGAGCTAGTTGAAGTTCTTCATTGACCTATGATAAAGTTGAGAGGTAGGCGTAAAGAGATTGCACTCCTGTGCCTGTTAAGTTGTCTAAGTGATTTATACAATTGCCTCAATTCAATCAAAACGACCCAGAAACGCAAAGGCAGGAGGATGAAGGAGCACCGAGGACTGATACTCAGTAGCCATGGGGGACAGGACAAACTATCCTCCTTCTTTCACCATGTTTATGTCCCATTTCAAACCTCGTCTCTCCTCTGTAATTTATGAGAGTGAGGAGGAGACATAAATTCACATAGAGTATCCAGCTAGCTTTCCAATTTCTTTTCCTACCTGAGATTGCTTTTTGCCCCTGGAATTTTCCATCTGAATTTTATTTGTTTTGACTAAAGAGACAGCAGCAAAAAGGGTTAAGTTATTCATTTTCTGTAGTTTATATTGTTCCATTGACTACGCCGTTTTGTTTTCTCATTGTTTCTCATTTTGCTCCAAAACAGCTAGAATGGTTACTATTGT
>NW_006922523.1:327732-328225 GCF_000298275.1 Orycteropus afer afer | reverse complement strand
TGGTCTAAAGTGTTGATTTTGCCTCTTTCTTCTTTTTTTGATGTGTTTACTTATTGCTATAAATTGGCCTCTGATCACTGTTTTTCTTGTGTCCCATAGATTTTGATATGTTATGTTTTCATTCTCCTTTGATTCAAAGAACTTTTAAATCTTTTTCTATTTATTCTATTATCCAGTCATTTTTAAGGAGGGTGTTGTTTAGTTTCCATGTGTTTGCTGGTTTTCCATTGATCATCCTACTGTTGATTTCTAATTTGATAGCATTGTGATCTAGAACATGCTTTGCAGTATTTCAATGTTTTTAAATTTATTAAGGCTTGCTTTATGACCTAACATATGATCTATCCTAGACAATGTTCCATGTCCACTGGAAAAGAATGTTTATTGTGCTGTTGTTGGGTGAAGTGTTCTGTAGATGCCTATAAGGTCAAGTTGATGATATAGTCTTGTTTAGCTTTTCCATGTCTTTGTTGAATTTCTTTCCAGTTCTATC
>NW_006922523.1:315938-318747 GCF_000298275.1 Orycteropus afer afer | reverse complement strand
ATTTTCTGTAGTTTATATTGTTCCATTGACTACGCCGTTTTGTTTTCTCATTGTTTCTCATTTTGCTCCAAAACAGCTAGAATGGTTACTATTGTCTTTTTTATTGCTCCATAACTCAGATCTTTGTGATATGAGGTTTTTTGTTATCACAGTTCTGGGAGATTCTATATAGTATAGGTTATTGTTAGGTGCCTCAAGTCAGCTCTGACTCATAATGACCCTATGTACAACAGAATGAAACACTGCCTAGTCCTGCACCAGCCTCACAATTTATTATAGGTAAATCACTTCTTTGGCCTATGTTCTCTAAAAAAATTTAGCACATTTTAGAGCTCCCTGTGTGACAACACTTATTTTGTATGTAACTCAAACTCTTCTTCTTTGCTTAGATTATCATCAAATAGAAATTATAAATCTCTGAAGATTAAAAATGATTGGTGAAGAGTCAGCCAATTATTATCATGTTACTATAGAACGGTAATTCTATAGACCATAGAAATTGGGGTAAGATATGGGAAGGAGTCAAACTTATGGTCAGGAAAAACAGATAGGGTATGGGACAAGTAGTGCCAAGCAGTAAAGTATACATTTTCTCAACCACTGGGAATCAGAAAGCTTGAATTCAAAACAGAGGTTAGCACTTACTAGCTACTTGCATCTAGTTAATTGTTAAATTTTTCTTGTCTTCACTTTATTTAATCTATACCATGAAAGTTATAAGGATCTCTGATGGCACAGTGGATAAGGCATTTGGCTGCTAACCAAACCCCCAGTCAGCAGCTCAAACCCACCACCCGGTCCCTGGAAGGAAGATGGGACAATCTACTTCCATAAAGATTTCAGCCTTGGAAACCTAATCGGGGACACTATGAGTTGGAATTGACCCCAGTGAGTTTGGTTTGGCTTATGAAAGTTATGGTAGCATCTTCTAGAGGCCTTATGAGTATTAAATAAATGAGTTAATAACTAGAAACTATTTAGAACAAAGTCTGAGAAAAATGAAGCATATAATAAAAAAAAAAAAAAAATAGATACACTAATGTAAATATTTATCATTGGTTGGATCAGAGCCATAGATGAAAATGAATAGCCTATGAAGAAGGTACTTGGATGTTATTAAACCCAAGGAGAAGGGCATTCATAGTTCTCCTGGCATCTAAGTTATGCATTTAATGATAAAGTCTAGATCTTGCATATACTTGGATTGCATTCATAATTTCTGAATGTATCATTGTGTTTTCCACTTTCTCTTGAAACAGACATGAAGAAAAAAAGTGTGAGTCCTTCCTCTACCATTTCCCCAAACACAGAGAAATCTTGTAAAGAACTTGGGACTTAACCAAATCAAGGAGTAAATTGTCCACAGCAAGTAGATAATGTTACAAGGCCTGTTATGAAGAAGCAAAGCTCAATAAAAACAATAGTTGCTCTCTGGAAAATCTTAGTCTGGACAATCCAATTTCAAGCCGTATATCTTAGGCATTTATTGATCACAGAAGAGCCTTGCACAAAATCCATAGGAAGAGAAATCATTTTTAAAATCTCTTTTGAAGGAAAGTGAATTATTTATTTTATTTTTCTTTAAAGCTGGTTAGAATAAAAGATATTGTTCATATAGGTTTCCTGCTGTAGAATAAGGAATTGAGTTGAAGCTCTTCCTTTGCCTGAATGCCACACCACAGTACTTCTCAGGTGGAAATTTTATATTTCTTTCATGATAGTTTCAGTAATGCCTGTATCCCCTATTCAACTAAAAGTACCATGAGAGCAGAGACCCACTCTGATTTGTTTACCATTCTATCACCACTACATTGCATGGTACCAGACACATAATAGAGACACAGTACATAATTGCTGAGAATATTAATTATATATATATACCCAACCTTCCTTCCGAGGAGTGTGGCTATGGGGTTTGAGCTTCCAGGCTTCTGGTTATCAGTCAAATGCTTTAGGCATTATACCACCAAAGCTCCCAAGATTTCATATACTGTAAACATAGTCTCAGAGCTAAAAGAGTTAGAGTGAATCCAGTAAAAAAGTGTTGTGTGAGCCCACATAGAGAGAGAAACCTCCCAGAGAGCCAGTGCCTGGAATTCAGACTTCTAGCCTCCAGAAGATACGGGAGTAGACCCAAGGACACTCCGGACCTGGAAGACTGAAAGGGTGCAACATTGCCCTTGTTACTCTTATACCCCACACCCACTTGGTGAATGGAGGTTAGGCCAACCCCCCACTCCCACCCACCTTCTGGACCCACAGGAACTCCATCCTACTCTGTGTGCTTGGATGGAGCCTGGGTGCCCTGCCCTGTCCTCCCCCAATTTTTTTTTCTCTTTCTTTTTTCTGGTTTTAGTTTACTTGCTTCTGTCTGTCTTAATATTACTACAATTATTAATACTTTTGACCTTTTCAGCTTTTTTCTTTTCCCTGTACCTGGTTGTAAATTTTTTTGTCTTCTTTTTTTCTTGTGGTTAACCCCATTCTTTGTTTCTCTTTGCATTTTTCCCATTTTTTCTTCATTATTCTCCTTTTCTGCCTTTTTCTCTTATTGCCCTCTCCCCAGATATTGCAAGTTTTCTTTTTTTTTTCAACTAACCTTCTTGTTTATCCAGAGGGCACAGCCATTTTGATAGTTTACACGTGGTAGTCATTTTGGATGTTTAAAGTGACAGAGGGTGCAGCCATTTTGAATGTTTACTTATAAGTGGTGGCCATTTTGGATATTTAAAGTGACTCAGGGCACAGCCATTTTTAAAGTTTACAAGTGGCAACCATTTTGGATTTTAAAGTGATAGCATTCTCATTC
>NW_006922523.1:280649-281170 GCF_000298275.1 Orycteropus afer afer | reverse complement strand
GAAAATATTGAACTGTCATTTATTTCAATAAACAGCATTACTCTGTGGCTAAAAACATGCACTCCTAAGCCACACTTCCTGGGTTTAAAGCGGGCTCTGCATCTTTCCGGATGTATTTGCTTGAAAATGGCAATGCTGGGCCTTAGTTTCCTCACCTTTATGGGGTATACAGGGAGTAATAATGTCACATGACTTATAGAATGTTATGAACACTGAGTTAATATATGTGTAGCACTTAGAAAAGCATATTGCACACTTTAAAATTAATATATATATATATATATAATCGAGTCAATTGTAACCCATAACGAACTTACAGGACAGCGTGTTCCAGGCTGTAATTACAGAAGCATACTGCCTCATTTTTCTCCTACAGAATGGCTAGTGGGTTCAAATCACTGACCTTTCAGTTACCATGCAAGCTCTTAACCACCAGGACTCTATTGCACACTGTAACTCCTAATGTTAACTATTATTACCACATGGCTTATTTATTTTTCATAGTAATCCTTAAACTTCCA
>NW_006922523.1:278323-279494 GCF_000298275.1 Orycteropus afer afer | reverse complement strand
CACTACTCATAAAAACATGAATTATTCACTGTCTCTACCTCTTTGTGCCATTAATTCCATGAGAAAGTCATGAGTAGACACGATCTTCTGGTCAAAACTTGGTCACATGCCCATTCTTGAGCTACTAGGAATGCCGGAAAAACTAGTATGTGTGAATTAAGCTTTTTCATAAAAGAAAGAGGTCACATCCTGGCAAGTAAAACATATATAGTACTGTCTACCAGATCTTATTGATACTGAGCTGATTTTGTTGGAGACACTGCAGAAGTAAAATGGAGTTTAGCAGAGACACACAAGACTATGAGCATCTACATCTTCCTGGGAATTTGTGCAACCTTTGGATAAATCTAAATAGCAGAAACCAGACTTCATAGTGATTTCCTGGATATCAACAGTAGTCTACAGGCAAAGACAAGCTGCAGGTTTCTTCAACAAGCTGGAATCTGTAGGATGCAGGCAAAAGGTAACATAATCTTTTTCTATCTGTCTTTTGGAAGAAATTGGAATAAATCTCCATGGCTTTTCCAGTAACTTTCTAGTAATAGAAAATTCAGTCCAGTGTAATAGCAAATCCTTACATTCTCATCTAACATAAAATGTCTCTATTCACCCAGATTTATTATAAAGAATGGGAATTTCAGCTTACTAAACAGTGTTCATGAGAAACCTGTACATAGACCAAGAGGCTGTCATTCTAACAGAACAAAGGGATACAGCATTGTTTAAAATCAGCAATGGTGTATGTCAGAGTTGTATCCTTTCATTACACTTATAATATGCTGACCAAATAACGCAAGAAGCTGGACTATATGAAGAATAACATGAAATCAGTATTGGAGAAAGACTCATTAACAACTTGTGATATGCAGATGACACAACCTTGCTTGCTGCAAGTGAAGTCGACTTGAAGCACTTATCGATGAAGATCAAAGACCATAGTCTTCAGTATGAATTACACTTCCACATAAAGAAAACAAAAACCTGCACAATTGGACTAATAAGAGAAACTCTGGTGGTGTGTTGGCTAGGGCTTTTGACTGCTAACCAGAAGGCTAGTGGTTCAAACCAACCCGCCACTTCTCGGAAGGAAGAATGGGCAATGGACTTCTGTAAAGAACCAATAAGCGACATCATAACAAATGGAGAAAAGATTGAAGTTTTCAGAGATTTC
>NW_006922523.1:276340-277312 GCF_000298275.1 Orycteropus afer afer | reverse complement strand
CAAAGTAGGTGAGTTGTAGTCTAGCCATTCTTGTTTCCAAAGGAGCATTCTGGCTGAGCTGTTTCCAGGACATATTTGTTCATTCTTCTGGCAGTCCATGGTGCTTTCAGTATTCTTTGCCAGCACCACAACTCAAAAGCATCAATTCTTCTTCAGTCTTCCTTATTCATTTTCCAGCTCTTACATTCATATGAGGCAATTGAAAATACTAGGGTTTGAGTTAGGTATATCTTTGCCTTCAAAGAGACTTCTTTGCTCTAAAGTACTTTAAACAGGTCTTTACACAGATTTACCCATTGTAATACATCTGATTTCTTGAATGCTTCTTCCATTGGTGTTGATTGTGGATCCAAGTAATATGAAATCTTTGATAACTTCAACCTTTTCTCCATTTATTGTGATGCTGCTTATTTGTCCAGTTTTGAGTATTTTCATTTTCTTTATGTTAAGGTGTAATCCATATGGCAGACTGCAGTCTTTCATTGTTGACAGTAAGTGCTTCAAGTCATCTTCACTTTCAGCAAGCGAAGTTATGTTATCTGCATATTGCAGGTTGTTAATTGATCCTCCTCCAATTCTGATATTGCATTCTTCTTCATATAGTCTAGCTTCTTGGATTATTTGCTCAGCATACAGATTGAAAAAATATGGTGAGAGGATACAACCCTGACACACTCCCTTCCTGATTTTAAACCATGCAGTAATCTTGTTCTGTTTGAATGACAGCCTCCTTGTCTATGTACAGGTTCTTCACGAGCACAATCAAGTGTTCTGGAATTCCCATTCTTCTCAACATTATCCAAAATTTGTTATGATTCACACAGTTGAAAGTTTTTGAATAGTCAATAAAACACAAGTAAACATCTTTCTGGCATTCTTTGCTTTCAGCCAAGATGCAACTGACATCAGCAATGATATGCCTCATTCCACATCCTCTTCTGATTCCATCTTGCATTTCTAGAAGTTTCCTGT
>NW_006922523.1:269178-274250 GCF_000298275.1 Orycteropus afer afer | reverse complement strand
CACTCTCCAAAGGAGTGCTCTCTTGAATGTTCTAATGAATTCCTTGCCTTCTCTTGGTTTACCCTTGAGGAGGCTGAGGAGCCAGTAGTGTCAGAACTAGTTTCATACCCTTTAATCATACTCCACATTGGTGTTTCAGCATTTTGTCATGGAATGGAAAATACTTGGGACTGATTGCTTTGTTCTTGGTTCTGGCTAAAACTCTGAACAATAAGAAAACTCATATATAACGTCCTAGCAACACTTCAACTCCTCAGAAATTAAAAATGGGAAAATCTGCTACTCTTGGCATTAGTGCAGAAAAAGGAGGCATAGAGAATTGTATATGGCCCAAGAAATACTTCATGTTTCCAGCAGAACTCCTCTGTTACATAAATTGGAATGTCTTGCATTTCAGTATTGATATCTGTGTCCCTTCAGTACTTTTGGAGTTATAGGTTACAGTTAATTTTAGTAGAGATTAATGAAAATCATTCTGTAGTAATTAAATGTTTTCTTCTCAAAGTTAACATTTCTTTGTACTTTCTGTGGCAAATGAACTGAATACTTTCCTTTTCTCTGTGGGAGTGGACCATAATTCTTTGGTCCTAGCATAGACACCTAGCACGCATCTATCAGTTTGTCCTATTTTGGTATTTTATGTGTTACTATGATTCTGGAAGTTTTGCCACCAATATTTGAACACCAGCAGGGTCACTCATGATGGACAACTTTCAGAGGAGGTTCCAAACTAAGATTAGAAAGATCTGATGACCTACTTTTGAAAATTAGCAAATGAAAACTCTAGGGATCACAAAGGAATATTGTCTGTTACAGTGCTGGAAGATGAGCTCACTGGATTGAGAACCAAAAACCAAACCAAATTCACTTTTGTCTAGTTGGATCTGACTCAGTGAACCCTCCTTGGGTTTGCAAGGCAGTATCACTATGGAAGTAGATTGCCCAATCTTCCTTCTGAACAGTGGCTGGTGAGTTTGAATGACCAGCCTTCTGGTTAGCAGTCAAATGCCTTAGACACTATGCCACTAGAGCTCCTACTAGGTTGGGAAGCACTCAAAATATACAGCGATAGGAACAAGGCCCTTGAGCATAACATTGGTCATGAAAATGATGTAGGACCGACCAGTCAACATTTGGTTCTATTGTATATGGTATCGCCAAGAGTCAAAATCAACTAGACACCAATTAACTATAATAACAAGTGCTGTCAGAGGCATAACTGGCACTAAATTATCAACAATGAGCACTCCAGAATCTTCCTTTGTCCTACTCTGTCCTTTCTGAACAGCCTTTCTGACATAATAGTGCAAGGAATACTACACAGAAAATGCATTGCTGTTGTTGATTAGGAATAAATAGGACACCTGTACATGATTTAGCTCAGTAGCTCTCAGGAATATATGTGCTAAGGGTAGCACTGGAATAGACTGAGTGATAACACAGACTCTGGCTTACTATACAAGAAAACTGCAGTGGCCTTTTGTGTGAGAGAAAGTCATTCAAGGTAATTTTCACTATAAAGACAGCTATTGAAGAATAATTTGCTGATGCATTTTTTAATAGTACTAATCTATTTTCACTCTTTTTTTGGTTTTCACACTTGGCACCAATAGGTAATACATTACAGAACATTCCTAGTTTGTAAAACATGAATATTGATTTTCAATGAAAATATGGCAAGCAGAAAGATGAACTGAACAAGGAAATCATCCATAGCTGAGTAACCAAATTTTTCCAGAAAGATGGGACATAATTTGTTAACATGTGGATAAGCAAAATTATATCAAAAGAAAAATTATTGTCAAGGCTTGGAGTTTTCAAATCTTCACGTATTATTGCATTTGCCAATAAAAAATATATTTTCTTGAACATTATTAATTTTTTTTTATTTTATTATAGATTCTTGATAGTTTTAATGACTGAAGGATATAATCTGGAATTGAAATCTCTGAGTAATTTCACAAATAAAAATTCTAGTCAGGAGAAAAGTTGTTATCCTAGAAGACTTTCTTGTTCAATAGCAGTCAAAAGGAGTTGTTTTCCTTATATTCTGTAAGACAAGCAAGGGGGCATTGAAACAACTGATATTTTATTTCAGAACATGCAGAAAACTCACAGAAGCAGGATATTGACAGTGTAATATCATTTAATAAAGGAGAACTCTAGTGGTGAGCATAGTGCCTAAGGCACTTGACTGCTAACCAGAAGGCTGGCGGTTCAAACCCACCAGCCACTCCTCAGAAGGAAGATTGGGCAACCTACTTCTGTAGTGATACTGCCTCAGAAACCCAAGGTGGGGTCAGTATAGTCAGGTCCAACTCAACAGCACATGACAAGAACAATAAGTGATGAGCATAGACAGCAAGAGGGTAATTGTTTTTGTGAGGATATTAAACTACATGTTGTCTTCCAGTTAACAAACAAGCAAAATCATTGTCAGTGGAGTCACTTACAACTCATGGTGATCCTATGTGTTGTTGTTAGTTGGTAAGGAGTGGATTCTAACTCATGGTCACTCCATTTATGCAGAGAAGAATTTCACCACAAAGGGTTTTCTTGGCTGTAACATAAAGAGAAGCAGATCAACAGACCTTTTCTTCTGTGCTACTACTCGGTGGTTTCAAACAACCAACCTTTAATTTAGGTTAGTAAACCAAAAACCAAACTCACTGCTGTAGAGTCAGTTCTGACTCATAGCGACCCCTCCTTGGTTAGTAGTCAAGCACAATTAGGGACTAGTAGAGACTTCTTGTTTTCAGGAGCTCTGGTGGTGTAGTGCCTAAGGAATTTGGCTGTTAACCAGAAGGCTGGTGATTCAAACCCACCAGGCACTCCTCAGAAGGAAGACTGGATAATCTACTTCTGTAGAGATAAACCACCTTGGAAAAATAAGCACACCAATCCTTCACCTTTTATGGCTAAGAATACTTTTGACAGGAATATTGACAGATCTAGAAACTAGGGAGAGTTTCCAATTAAAATTTCATTGTGAAGAATGAATTATGTCACACAAATTTTGTCCTAAATTCTAGACTCTTTATGGAGCTTCATACGGGCTTTTGTATATATGTTTAAAATCTTTGAATTAGCATCAAGGCAAGAGGACTGAGAAAGCAGAGTATTATTTCTATTGAAGTGAAAACAAACAAACAAAAACTAAATACACTACTATTGAAGTGAAGTTATAGATATTTGTATAATTGGCTTTTAAACATGTTTCTTAACCTTGTTGGACCTTCATTCCTTCATAGCATGCATGTGAAAAGTATGGTTTCTTAACCTTGTTGGACCTTCATTCCTTCATAGCATGCATGTGAACAGTATGAAAGACTTCACACAATGAAATAGAATATTTGAACACTTAGTATTGGTAATCCTTCAAAGGACTCCTAACCACATCAGTCATTACCTTTTCACAAATGACCATACTAGTCTGGTAGATTTCACACAGAAATCTACTTTTTGGTAATACAGGACAACTTATTGTTCTCTAGAAGCAGATGCACAGTTTTGCTCATGTTGCTCCCTCTATCTTGAATATCTTCCATTATAATAATTCCTATATGATATTTGACTAATAGTTTTTATCTGTTCCCACATTATACATAGAAATGAATTTCTACAGGGTTCTTTCTCCAGACACTGCTTGCCCTTCAATCTGTACATATGTAGTCAGACCTGTCATTGTAGGTTTCAACTGTCAGTCTGAGCTTTGATTGCCTTGTTCCTGAAAGATACGGGTCTTGCCTTTCAAACTACCAAACCCATTATGGTCGAGTTGATTCTGACTCCTAGAGATTCTATAGGACCGAGTAGAACTGCCCTAAGGAATAAATCTTTATGGAAGCTGGCTGCCATATCTTTGATTACCAAACCTTTGAATATGATACACATAAAACAAAAAAAATAAATGAGATAATAAATGAATAAATGACTTGAGGTGGATATTCCTTATGTGATAGTGAAGAATTTAGAAGTACAATTAGAAGTCATGGCATTTCAAGTAAAAGAAAGTATGACAAGGGAACAGATGGTCACATCGATGGCATGGGAAAATAGAATTTTGGTTTCTAAACTAAGACATATTATGATGATGGACAGACTCTTGGCAATAATCTAAGATGTCCCCTGGAGAATTGGAAACACATATTTGACACATATTCATAGGAGAAATTCAAACTAAAATTTAAAGGATAGAGGAAAAAAGACTAAAGAAAAGTTGATGTAAGAGAGAAGACAAACAGAATTGCCATCACTGCAAAAGTTGTAAAATAATTATCAGGACAAAATAATCATCATGATGGTACTTAAGTGTAGTAATACATTCAGAAAAGGTGTTGTAGTAAATTAATTAAACTTACAATTAATTCCTACTAGTTTCCTTGGCAGTGCTAGTCATTCAGAAAATGAGACTGCTGTTGTTAGGTCCCCTTGAGTCAGTTCCACTCATAGTGACTCTATGCACAACAGAATGAAACACTGCCTAGTCCTGCACCATCCTCACCACCATTGCCATGCTTGAGCCCATCACCACAGCCACTTTGTCAATCCATCTTTTTAAGTGTTTTCCCCTTTTTTACCCACCTTCTACTTTACTCAATATAATCTCTTTCTCTAGAGACTGGTCCTTACTGACAACATGACCAAAGTTTGAGATAAAATCTGGCCATTCTTACTTCTAAGGAGCATTTTGGCTGTACATTTTCCAAGACAGATTTGTTCTTTCTTCTAGCAGTCCATGGTACATTCAATATCTTCACCAGCACCGTAATTCAAATGCATCGGTTCTTCTATAATCTTCCTTATTCATTCCAGCTCCCACATGCATATGAGACTACTGAAAATACCATGGCTTGGGTCAGGAACACATTAGTCTTCAAAGTGACATCTTTACTCTTCAACACTTTAAAAAGTCGTTTGCAGTAGATTTGCCCAATGTAATATGTCATTTCATTTCTTGCCTGCTGCTGCCATGGGTGTTGATTGTAAATCCAAGTAAAATGAAATCCTTGACAGCTTCAAATTTTTCTTCGTTTATCATGATCTTGCTTACTGGTACAGTTGCCAGGATT
>NW_006922523.1:258613-263318 GCF_000298275.1 Orycteropus afer afer | reverse complement strand
GCCAGGAAATTGCAATATTTTAAAGTCTTTTCTATTACTGAATATTTCAAGGGTACAAGATATATTGACTTGGGGTTCTAAGAAGTGATTGGTGTTGTCCCAGAGATGCAGTAGACTTGACGGTCTTTTGCAGTTAGAATAAGAAGATGCAGCGTTGACGTTTATGAAGTGAATGCCTTAAAGAATAAAGATATCTCATTGCCGCCAAAGCCTCCAAAATCTTTACACCCTTCAGAACATGGAGAAACTGACATGGAGGATAAATTGATTTAGATAAAGTTTCCTATACTTGGCATAACAGGAATTTGTGATAGAAACTGACTTCAGTAATAAAATGAAATAAAGGAAATTATATCTCTTGCCAAAGGAAACAGCAATGTAAAACCTGGAAAAGAGAATATGCAATGGAGCATGACGGTTGTCTAAAAATATTAGAAAGACATCAAAATGTGATTTATTCTGGGTGCACTTTCAGGAGACAGAAATAATGTTCAATAAGTGAAAATTACAGTAACAAAGAAAAAAGTTCTACTGTTAACAATGGGGTGAACTCTTTTTCAAGATACTAAGCCTTGTCAATAGGTGCTGGATGGGAACTGATATGAATGAAATACTGTAGGAACAATTCTTGAGTTTGATAAGACAATACTCATGCTTTCTATTGTGTTACTGAAATGGCAAAGAAATTCTCAGGAGCTTTGGTAGCATAGTGCGTAAGGCACTTGACTGCTAACCAGAAGGCTGGTGGTTCAAACCCACTAGCCACTTCTCAGAAGAAAGGTTGGGCAACCTATTTCTGTAGTGATAGTGCCTTGGAAACCCAAGGAGGTGTCACTATGAGTAGGGTCCAACTCCACTGCACATAACAACAACAACAACGAGAGTTTCGAGCACATAAAGCAGGCACAGTTACCTTGAATGGGAAACTAAAATAATGTTAAAATACCAAGAACTTTAACTTGTTAATAATAAGAACTTAAGGAGTATGTAGAAATTCATAAGCTTTGCAAGTTTTGTTTGTTTAAACAGTTGTACTTTTTATGCTTTACTTAACCATTTAGCCAATTCTGATACTAATCACTGATAAGATGTTGCTGGGGACAGTACTGGTCTGTCTTACATCTCCAGGAATAAGATTTGAAAGTATGTAAACGCATTCACGTGGGAGAAATGATGACAAGGGGAATTCAATTTTTACATTTATTATTCAAATAAAAACATTCTTGCCTGCTATTCTCACAATGCTGTGAGCACGCAGGTGACAGAGTTGTAATAGAAAACTTCATTCTTTTGCATCTTAGCAGATCTTGACAATGGACAATTAACCACCTGACTAAACTCGAATTATTTAGTGAAAAAGATTCTCTATATACATCTATTTTTCATTTGACAGTTATTAATTCAATAGTTGTAAGAATCATTTTATGTGATGTCTGGTAGAAAGACTTTTAAAACCCCTGAGATATTAAAAAGTAGCTTTCAGTTATGCATGGCTTTGTGTCTCTAGTCATTCTGGTATCCTTTATTGTTAGGGACACTGGCCTGGATAATGATAACTTTGGATGACAGATACCATTAACTGAAAAGTGTTGGTGTAGAGTAAGATTAATATTAGATCAACCAATACTAAACCTGAAGTATTAAAATAATTCATAAAAAAACACAGATTAAAAAAAAATCACTGCTGTTGAGTCAATTCGACTTGTAAGAACACCTCCTTGGTTTTCTGAGGTGGGTGGTATCACTATGGAAATAGAGTGCGCAAGCTTCCTTCTGAGGAGTGACTGGTGGTTTTGAACCATCAGCCTCCTGGTTAGCAGTCAAATGCCTTAGGCACTATGCCAGCAGGGTAGGGATGCTAAAAATCTTCACTTATCATATTTTAATATATAAAATTTCTGATCACTAAGTTAAATCTTTATTACATAACTTGTAGATTAAAAAACGATAAAATGAAAAGAAATTTAAATTACTTTTGGAAGCTTTTCCATCAATTATTTGCAGAATTTAAAGCTAGGACTCAGAATCACAAACTTAGGTGTATTTAACAGAGTTACATTTCAAGTGACAACAATAATTTCTTATAAATCTGACTGTTACTTATATGATATTTTATATTAAACAATTCTTAAGCAGAACCCCATTCATAGACACCTAACTTTGCTAATGACTATAATGGAATAGTGTATTAGCTATAATAATTCCATAAAGTTGGGTCTTTCAGTCTATTTTTATTCTGCCTTCTTCCATCCTTTTCACTGTGCTAAACAATAACCAAAAACAAACAAAAAAGAAGCTCATTGCCAACAAGTTGATTCTGATTCATAGTGACAGCCTTTGGGTTTCCAAGGCAGTAAATTTTTACAGAAGTAGATTACCCAGTTTCCTTTCACAGAGTGGCTGGTGGGTTTGAAACACCAACCTTCTGGTTAAGAATCAAATGCCTTATGCACTATACCACCAGAACTAGTATTAATTGAGTGCATAAGCTAATCCAAATACTATCTTAAGTTTCTCACATAATATCTAATGCTGCTATAATAGAAATATCATACATGGGTGGCTTCAAATCACAGATATTTATTCTCACAGTTTAGGAGACTAGAAGTACGATTTCAGGGTGCTGGCCCTAGGGTGAGGCTTTCTCTTTCTATCAGCTCTGGAGGAAGGTGCTTGTCTCTTTGAGCTTCTGCTTCTGGGTGATCTTCATGTGACTTGGCCTTACTCTTCCACTATCTCTGCTTCTCTTGCTTGTATGCCTAATCTCTTTTGTATCTCAAAAGTAACTGACTTAAGACATGTTGTTGCTGTTATATGCCCTCGAGTCAGACCCGATTCATAGCGACCCCTCCTTGGGTTTTGGAGGTAGTATCACTATGGAAGTAGATTGCCCAACCTTCCTTCCTAGGAGTGGCTGGTGGGTTTGAACCACTAGCCTTCTGGATAGCAGTCAAGTGCTTTAGGCACTAGGCTACCAGAGCTCCTATACTAATCCTGTCTCATTAACATGACAAAGAAAACCCTTTCCAAAATCGGATTGTAACCTCATTGCACCACAATACCCGATTGCATCAACTTAGACTTTTCTGACCCTTATGTCTCCTTGTCCCTTAACACTGGAGTATTTGAGGAAGCAAAATGACTGGAGCAGGAGGAGTGAAATAGAAGAACATGGGTAGGTACTGAAGATGCTAGCAACATCAGGCAGGGGGTACATAACATTATGCACCCAAAATATGACCATTTCTCATCACTTCTACCACCATTGGTAGGACTTCATCAACTCTTATAGATTATTGCATTAAAATCCTACCTGACATCCCTGTCTCTTCCCTCACTTGTTACCATCTATTCTCAACACAGCCAAAGTGATTTTCTTCGATAGTAAGTCAAATCACGGACTCCTCTGTGGAGAACCCCTTTCACTTAGAATCAAAACCAAAGCCATACAATGGCTTTCAGGACTGTGACAGATGTGGATTTGTGCTGCTCATATCTACTTTCAAGAAATAACTTGACATACAGCTGCTGGCAGTGCCATTAACTGATAGCTTCCAGCGACAGCACCTGCAACATCAGCAGCAGTATTTGAGGTCACACTTTTCCCACATAGTCCCCAGCCAATGACTAAATATGATGGGGGTACAATCACCTAGCCATTCCTACCAAATGCTAGACGCTTCTTAAAGGTAATTTTCTCTGACCCTATTGGCTTAGCCAAGACTATGTTATATCTACATGACAGTTAAAGCACTTAGCCTAATTCTGTCTCCTTTCCTCTTATCTTTCACAGAGGTTAAATTCCTGTAGTTTGAAGGTCCCTAACCAATTCTATTCCCCACTTTTTTTATCTTTCAATAAATTGCTTGCACTCCCAATTCTATCTGTGGAACCACCATAGCCTCCTAGGTTTAAAAGAGTCAGACCTTCACCAACTTGGTTGTGGGGTGTCGAGCTGATTGTTCATGTGTGCCAGCAGCCATAGCTGCTGCCCCAAAGTGAGGGGGCAGAGCTGCCATGCACAAGAGGCAGAGGAACAGGGCCCACCAGGCCAAGGGGGTGAGGGTGCCATCAGAGAAACTAGGAGACTAGAGCCACTCAATGAAGGAGATCTGTACAGATGCCACCTAATAAAGATCTGTATAGGTGCCAAGTTGACAAGTGGTGGAATCCTGGTAGTTAAGGTTGTCGTCAACTTGGCTGGGCCTGGTTGAGTGGCTGGGCAGCTGGATGTAGCTATTCCCCATGGTGAGGTTGTAATTAACTCCATGGTGGAATCTACTGGAGCAGCTAAGTAGCTGCTTTAGGGATCTGCTTCCAGCATATAAGAAGCAGCTTTAAGGAAGGTCTGTAGCTTTTGGAGCTCTTGAACCCCACATGTAGCCGAGCCTTCATTCAGCAGCCTGCCATGCTTTACTGATCTTGGGACTTTTAATAGACTTGAATCAATGTCCTGCTGTGTAGTTTGGTAATATCAAGACTGTGCCATTTTATTTGTCGACTTTGGGCCTGTTAGCATCAGCAGCCAGTAGCTGCCTGGGTGAAGATATCCCTCTAGCTTCAGTGGGGCAGGAGCAAGTGGCAGAGCTGAAGCTCAATGTCGAGGGGCTTTCCCACAGCCCGTAGAGCTTGGCACTTGTATCTTGGGCTTCTGGCCTCCAAAACTGTAAGAATAAACTCGTCTTTGTTAAAGCCATCCCATTTG
>NW_006922523.1:257262-258513 GCF_000298275.1 Orycteropus afer afer | reverse complement strand
CACAGATGCCCCTCTGGGGGATTGACAGTGGTAGCTGTTCACCATCTAGTTTTTCTGGTCTCATGGTCATAGAGGCTAAGGATCACATGGTCTATCAATCCCTTGGACTAATTGTTCCCATGTTTTTGGTTTTCTTCATTCTTCCTTATATTGCAGATTGTTAGTCTTCCTCCAATCCTGATGCTGTGTTCTTCATATAGTCCAGCTTCTCAGATTATTTGCTCAGCATACAGATTGAATAAGTATGGTGAAAGAATCCAACTCTGAAGTACACATTTCCTGATTTTAAAACTTGCTGTATTCCTTGTTCTGTTTGAATGACTGTCCCTTGGTCAATTACAGATTCCACGTGAGCCCAATTAAATGTTGAAATTACCATTTTTTGCAATGTTATCCATAATTTGTTATAAACTATAATTTTTATAAAAAAGCAAACTCATTATTGTCAAGTCAGATAAGGACCCCTCCTTCGGTTTCCGAGGTGGTATCAATACAAAAGTAGATTGTCCAATCTTCCTTCCAAGTATTTGAACCATCAGACTTCTGGTTAGCAGTCAAATGCCTTAGGCACTATGCCACCAGGACTCATATATATATATATATATATACACACACACAAACACACACACATACATACATATACATACATACATATATATATACACATACACACATATGTATATATATATATCTGGCTAGCTATCATCTATTTACCTATTTATCTATCCTCTCTCTATATATATATAATTTCTAAGTATCAAAGAAATATTAAGATATTCCACTCATATGACATAAATAATTTATGGTTGAGAAGAGGAGACAGATAATTTTTTTTATTTTTTGGTGCCGTTGAGTCAGCTCTAACTCATAATGACCCTACAGAAAGAAACAATGCCCAACGCTGCATCATCCTCATAATGCTTGCCATGCTTGAGCCCATCATTACAGCCATTGTGTCAATCCATCTTGTTGAAGGTCTTTCCTTTTTTCACTGACCCTCTATTTTACCAAGCATGACATCCTTCTCCAGTGACTGGTTCCTTCTGACAACATAACCAAGGTAAGTGAGACAAAGTCTGGCCATTCTCGCTTCTAAGGAGCATTCTGGCTTGCACGTCTTCCAGGATAGATTTGTTTGTTCTTCTGGCAGCCCACCGTATTTTCAGTATTTTTCAACAACACCACAATTCAAATGCCTCAACTCTTCTTCAGTCTTCCTTATTCATTGTCCAGCTTTCACATGCATATGAG
>NW_006922523.1:249272-257162 GCF_000298275.1 Orycteropus afer afer | reverse complement strand
TGACAAGTGGTGGAATCCTGGTAGTTAAGGTTGTCGTCAACTTGGCTGGGCCTGGTTGAGTGGCTGGGCAGCTGGATGTAGCTATTCCCCATGGTGAGGTTGTAATTAACTCCATGGTGGAATCTACTGGAGCAGCTAAGTAGCTGCTTTAGGGATCTGCTTCCAGCATATAAGAAGCAGCTTTAAGGAAGGTCTGTAGCTTTTGGAGCTCTTGAACCCCACATGTAGCCGAGCCTTCATTCAGCAGCCTGCCATGCTTTACTGATCTTGGGACTTTTAATAGACTTGAATCAATGTCCTGCTGTGTAGTTTGGTAATATCAAGACTGTGCCATTTTATTTGTCGACTTTGGGCCTGTTAGCATCAGCAGCCAGTAGCTGCCTGGGTGAAGATATCCCTCTAGCTTCAGTGGGGCAGGAGCAAGTGGCAGAGCTGAAGCTCAATGTCGAGGGGCTTTCCCACAGCCCGTAGAGCTTGGCACTTGTATCTTGGGCTTCTGGCCTCCAAAACTGTAAGAATAAACTCGTCTTTGTTAAAGCCATCCCATTTGCGGTATATTCCTGTCAGAGCAGTACTAGTTTACCAAAAGAGAGCATAAGTTAAAAGCAACCTCCTTTGGGTTTCCGAAGTGGTAAATGTTTATGGAAGTAGATCACCCAGTCTTCCTTCCATGCAGCAGCTGATGGGTTTGAACCACCAACCTTCTGGCTAGCAGTCAAATGCCTTAGGCATTGCACCACCAGAGCTCCACAATTCTATCTCAGTATCTGCTTAGTAGAGGCTCCAAACTGACCTAGACTCTGTGTGATCTGGCCTTTTGTAATTCTATGACCTCTTCTGCTAGTATTCTCCATCTCACTCACTTCACTTCATCCCCACTGGGTGAAGCATGCTAGGCCCACTTTTGACTTAGGGCTTCTTCACTCACCACTCCCTTTGCCTAAAATGCTCTTGCCTCAGATATTAGCATGGCTAAGTCCTTAAAATTCTTAAAACCTCTTATCAAATATAAATTTCTCCATGAGGCCTAAGAGGCCACCCTATTTAACTCTGCAATTTGATACACTCCCATTATGATTCTTAGCATGATCCCTCTTACTCTACTCAGAGCCCTTAGGTTGTGCATATAGTTAACCTGCTCAGCTACTAACCAAAAAGTTGGAAGTTGGAATTCACCCAGAGGCACCTCAAGGAGCTCTGCCACTGTAGTGGTTAATGACTTTGACTGCTAAGCAAGTCAGTGGTCCAAACCTACCAGCTGCTCTGCAGAAGAAATATGGGTGATCTGCTTCCTTAAAGGTTTACAGCCTTGGAAACCCAATGTGGATCACTATGAGTCGAAATTGACTTAATGGTAATGAGTTTGGTTTTTGGAGAGGCACCTCAGAAGAAAGTCCTGGTGATTGACTTCTGAAAACACAGTCCTTGAAAACTCTATGGATCATAGTTCTACTCTGGCACACATGGGGTCACCCTGAGTTGGAATGACTCAATGGCAAATGATTCCTTCTGCCCTAAGCAAAAGAGAAAATTTGAACTGAATTAAAGAAGCTCTGATGATTGACTGTACTGAAATGTTAATACCTAGAAAAGAAAATACAATAGCCAAGGTATTTCCAGGCATGAGTGATGAAGAATCAACAGGAAAGTGATATGAACAAAAATTAAATTGTTTTCTATTTGCACTCAGCTAAATTCAGCTAATTCAATAAATCATTCATACATGAAAAGTTTACATTCTAATGCAGACCTATTGTACAATGAATGTTGAAAATAAACAACAAAAAATCTATAGAAACAGAAGTTTTAGAATCAAGTCCTGAGACGATGTGACTAACTGTGTGACCTGGATTGATTCACATCCTCTCTGAAAATCAATTTCTCATCTGTTATGTCAGCATAGTTATATTAATTCACAGAACTTTCATGTGAATCAAGTTAGACAAATTAAAGGTAATCTATACAATTGTTATGCCATAATAATTTGAATCCAGGAAGAAGTATTGCTCTTTCCATGACTATTCCCTGACAAACATTTTCGGCTTGAATGAATTCAGAGCATGACAATTTATTACAATTAGAGGAAGAATACAAAAAAGGAAAAAGAAACGGAAAAGAAATAGGAATTGTTTCCTTTATTTGAAATAGGCTTTCCTTATGTATCATCCTTCCTGTTATTTGCAAGTCACCTTCTCTCCCTTAGAGATGACAATGGAAAATGAAGCAAACAAATTCTCACTTTCTTAGGAGTATGAGAAAAGATCAAATCAAAACCATAAATAATCATTTAAGTAGCATCATTGACGGGCACAAGATCTAAATCTATAGGAAAAATTTCAAAGCCAAATTGTGACCAGTGATGTGTTATTTGGAAGATATTAGTAAGGAAAGTGGGCTTCCCAAAACATACAATTTATCACGACTTTTTAACAGGTGTTATAATTAAAAGGTAAATTCTGAATTAATGTGTGACCTTTACAGGTTAAGCCAATGATAATTACTTGAAGAAGAATAGACTTTGAACAGTTTGAAGGTTGAAAAATGGCTATAAAATTCTTTGCTCTTACTCATATTTTGAATACTGAATAGTCCTAAGTTATTACAAAGCTTCATGAAAAAGGACAAAGCAAAAAGAAAAATACCTATATTAGTTTGCAGTGATTTATTTTTGGCTCTTGTTACCTTAGTAATAATCTTGCAAAATATTTAAATTTTGTTCGTAACTGAACACAATTTTATACTCATTATAAAACATAGACACACTATATCACACATGAATTCTTTTTATTGTTTGATATTTTACTAATATTCACATCCCTGAACCAAGATACTATGGCAAGTAGATGGAAAGAAAACATTTGGCAATTTATACCATCTGAGTCTAATAGTCAGAGTCTATGCATTTGACTAGTCCTTTTACCAAATAAATCAGTTGCTGGTGGACATGACTAAATCCAAGTGTACAGATAAAACCTGCTAAGATGATTTATCTGAATTACCTGGCATCAGTCATATTTTAAATAAAAAATACAAGAATTAGAACAGGCCATGAATACTAATATTAATACAATATTAATATTAATACAATAGTGGAAGATCTGAAAACACATTTCAAATTCAAACCAAACCATTATCACCAAGTCAATTCCAACTCATAGAAACCCAATAGGACAGAGTAGAACTGTCCCATAGGATGTCCAAGGCTGTAAATTGTTATGGAAGCAGACTGCCACATCTTTCTCCAACAGACCGGATGATAGGTTTGAACTGCAGACCTTTCGGTTAGCAGCCGAGCACTTGAACTACTGTGCCACCTGTGATGAAAACAAAGGATTCAGGAACTGAATCATTATTATTGTTGTTTTTAGCTTCTGCTCAATTGACTCTGATTCGTGACTACCCCATGCACAACAGAAAGAAATTTTGCTCGGTCCTGCACCAGTCTTAATGATTGTTTATTGTTGCTGCTGTTGTTAGGTGCCATCGCGTCAGATCCAATTCATAGCGATCTCATGTACAATAAAACCAAACACTGCCTGGTCCCGTGACAGCCTCACAATCATTGCTAAACCTGAGCCCATTGTTGCAACCACTGGGTCAATCCACCTTGTTGAGGGCCTTCCCCTTTTTCATTAACACTCCACTTTACCAAGTGTGATAGCCTTCTCCAGAGAATGGTACCTTCTGACAACAAGACAAAAATAGGTGAGAAGAAGTCTGGTTATTCTCACTTCCAAGAAGCATTCCAGCCCCACTTCTTCCAAGACAGATTTGTTAGTTCTTCTGGTGGGCCATAGTATCCATCAGTATTCTTCAGCAACACTGCAACTCAAAAGCACCAACTCTTCTTCAGTCTTCCTTGTTCATTGTTCAGCTCTCACACGCATATGAGGTGATTGAAAATACCATGGCTTGGGTTAGGTGCAACTTAGTCTTCAAAGAGATATCTTTGCTCTTCAGCACTTTAAACAGGTCTTTTGCAGGAGACCTGCCTAGTGCAATATATCATCTGATGTCTTGACTGCTGTTTCCATTGGTTTTGATTGTGGAAACAAGTAATATTAAATCTTTGACAACTTCAATCTTTTCTCCATTTATTGTGATGCTGCTTATTGGTCCAATTATGAGGATTTTCCTTTTCCAAATGTTGAGATGTAATTCATACTGCAGACTGAAGTATTTAATCTTCATCAGTAAGTGCTTCAAGTCATGTTCACTTTCAGCAAGCAAAGTTGTGTCATCTGCGTATTGCAGGCTGTTAATGAGTCTTCTTCCAAACCTGATGCCACACTCTTCTTCGTGTAGTCCAGCTTCTTGGATTTGGTCTTTGAACAGATTGAATAAGTGTGGTGAAAGGATACAACACTAATGTACTCCCTTCCTGATTTTAAACTATGCAGTATCTCCTTGTTCTGGTCAAATGACAGCCTCCTTTTCCATGTACAGTTTCCTCATGAGCACAATTATGTGTTCTGGAATTCCCATTCTTCTCAATGTTATCCATAATGTGTTATGATCAACACAATCAAATGGTTTTGCATAGTCAATAAAACACAAGTAAACATCTTTTTGATGTGCTTTGCTTTGCCATGATCCATCTGCCATCAGAAATTATATCCTTCATTTCACACCCTCTTCTGAATCCAGGTTGCATTTCTGGAAATTCTCTGTCAATATACTGTTGCAACTGTTTTTGAATTATCTTCTGGAAGATTTCACTTGTGTATGATATTAATGACATTGTTTGATCATTTCCACATTCTGTGGGATCACTTTTTCTTTCTTTCTTTTTTTTATTGTGCTTTAGGTGCAAATTTACAGAGCAGAATTTGTTTTACATTCAACATTTTGTGTACATTTGGCTTCACTCTCCAATTACCATACCCTACCCTTACCCACTCTCCTCCTCCTCCTTCCTAGTAACCCCCCCCCCCAGGTCCTTCTCAGTTATGCACTCCTGTGTTTTCTGCTTTTCTTCTACATGAATGTTGCCCCTTGGTGCCCCATGGCTGATTGCTCCAAGGGATGTATCTCAATAGAGTATGTGGGTGCATCACCCTGTGTTGAGAGGTCTGCATGTATGTTTTATTTACTATTGAGCTGAGAGCCAGCCCTTGGGAGTGAGTTTTATCCCAGGCCCAAAGTGTATACCAGGGCCATAGCCTTGGGGGCCTACCAGACCCCATCTGACCAGTAATTCTGGTCATTATTGTCTTTTTGGGTTCTGTTCCACATTTTAACTCCCACTCTATCCAGGACCTCCAGTTTTGATCCCTTCCTGAGTGGTTGGAATTGGTAGCTAGGCACCATCTAGTTCTCTGGTCTCGAGGTCCATCATGTCCTGGGGCTACTTGTTTCCAAAGGCCCTTGGTGTTTTTCACTCTTCTTCACTTCCAACATTAGGAGACCATTAGCTGCATCTTAGATGGCTGCTTGGAAGCTTTTAAGACCCCAGTCACTACTCAACAATATAGATTGTGGAACAAGATTTTTATGTATTTTGTTGTGCCAATTGAGTCTGGTGTCCCCCAGTACTGTAGTCCTGGGTCAACAGATCTGTTGGATCTCTCTCCCACAGTGTCTGGCTGTCTATGAGGGATTGTTCTATGCTCATCTTCTGTTGTTTCCGTAATGATTGAGGGTATTTTGTATTACTGGTGTCTATGCAAGATTAACCTCAGCTTAATCTGTCTTTGGTCTAGAGCATAATCCTGTTCACTGACCCCATCTGATCTTCTCAGTTGTCCATGTGTTTAACTGTAGCCTGGTGTTTAGTGTTAATGGTAATGCGGTATTGTGGATATACTGGTGTTAACCTCTGTTGTCTATATCTTACATGCACGATTCAATGTCCTCCCTTTTCCTAATGTTATCATGCTAGTCATAGACTCTTTTCATATCATCCCTCCCCTTACCTACCTCAGTGTGTGGCCCCAACTAACCTGAAATTATCCCCTGCCCTTTCTTCCCCTTCCCAGTAACCTACAAAGTGAGTTGGCTTTTTATAGTAATGGACTTATACAATATTTGTCCTTCTGCAATTGTCTTATTTTGCTCAGCATAATGTCCTTCAGGTTCATCCATGTTGTGAGATGATTCGTGTATCCTTCATTGTTGTTAAAGGTAGCATCATATTCCATTGTGTGAATACCATAGTTTAGTTACCCATTCATCTGATGGGCATTTAGGTTGTTTCCATCTCTTTGCTATAGTGAATTGTGCTGCAATGAACATGGGTGTACATATGTCTGTTTGTGTCCTGTCTCTCAGCTCTTTAGGATATATTCCTAGTAATGGAATTGCTGGTTCAAATGGTATTTCTATTTTCAGTTTTTTAAGGAAACACCATACCATTTATCACAATGTTTGTACCATTTTACAGTCCCACCAGTAGTGTATGAGAGTTCCAATCTCTCCACAACCTTGCCAGCATTTGTTATTTTCTGGTTTGTTGAACTTTGCTATTATTGCTGGGGTAGGATGATATCTCATCATTGTTTTTATTTGCATCTCTCTAATGGGTAAAGATCGTGAGCAATTCTTCATATGTTTCTTGGCAGCCAGCATATCATCTTTAGTGAAGTGTCTATTCATGTCCCTTGCCCATTTCTGAATTGGATTTTTGTCTTTTGGGTGTTGAGGTGTTGAAATTTTCCACAGATTTTGGAGATAAATCCTTTGTTAAATTATTTTCTCCCAATCTGTAGGTTCTCTTTTTACCCTTTTGACAAAGTCTTTCAATGTGCATAAAAACTTAATTTTCAAAAGGTCCTAGCCATCTAGCTTCTCTTCCACCTCCTGAGCATTCTAAGTTATGCTTGATAGTTTATTTATGCTGTAAATTAGGGCTTCTATATTTGCTCCTATTTTATCTTGATGAATTTCATAGTTTTGGGTTTCACATTTAAGTCTGTGATCCAATTTGAGTTTGTTTCTGTGTATGGGGTGAGGTATGGGTCTTGTTTCATTTTTCTGCAAGTGGATATCCAATTTTGGCAGCACCATTTGTTAAAGAGGCTATCTCTTCCCTATTTAATGGGTTTTAGACTTTTGTGGAAGATCAACTGCCATAGATGGATTGGTCTATTTCTCAGTTTTTGATCCTGTTCCATTGATCTATCTGTCTATCACTATACCCATACCATGCTATTTTGACTACTGTAGCTGTATAATAGATTTTGAGATCTGGGAGTGTGAGACCTCCCACTTTCTTCTTCTTCTTCTTTAGTAGTGCTCTGTTTATCTGAGGTCTCTTTCCTTTCCATATGAAGTTAGTAATTGGCTTTTCCATGTCCTTAAAAAAATTGTTGGTATCTGGATCAGGATTGCATTAAATGTGTAGATTGCTTTGGGTAGTATTGACATTCTCACAATAATCAGTCTTGCTATCCATGAACAAGGCAGGTTCTTCCATTTATGTAGTCTGATGTAGTAGTATTTTATGATTTTCTTTGTATAGGGCTTTTTGTCTCTGGTAAGGTTTATTCCTAGATATTTTAACTTTTTAATGGATATTGTAAATGGTATTATTTCCCTTCTTTTTCAGAGGCCTCTTTGTTGGTGTGGAGGAATCCAATGATTCTTGTATGTTGACCTTGTATCCTGCCACTTTCCTGAACCACTATATTAGTTTCAATAGTTTTTTTTTTTGTTTTGTTTTGTTTTTTGCTGCATCTCTCAGGTATTGAAGGAAGGAGTCAAAGCTGCACTGAAGGAAGTGGCAAAAAACAAGGCTCCAGGAATTGAAGAGATACCCATTGAGATGTTTCAACAAATGGATGTTGCACTAGAGGCACCCATTAGGCTATGCCAAGAGATTTGGAAGAAAACTACCTCGCCAACTGACTGGAAGAGATCCATTTTCCTACCCATTCCAAAGAAAGGTGATCC
>NW_006922523.1:242003-248942 GCF_000298275.1 Orycteropus afer afer | reverse complement strand
CTTGTTCATAGATGAGGAGGCTGTTGTTCAAACAGAACAAGGAGATACTACATGTTTTAAAATCAGGAAGGGAGTGTGTCAGGGTTGTATCCTTTCACTGTACTTACTCAATCTGTATGCTGAGCAAATAATCCAAGAAGCTCTATTACATGAAGAAGAACGTGGCATCAGGATTGGAGGAAGGCTCTTTACAACCTGTGATACACAGACAACACACTTTGCTTGCTGAAAGTGAGGATGACTTGAAGCATTTACTGATGAAGAATACACACTACAGTCTGCAGTATGGATTATACCTTAATATAAAGAAAACAAAAATCCTCACAACTGGAACAATAAGCATCATTACAACCAATAGAGAAAAGATTGAAGTTGTCAAAGACTTTATATTACTTGGTTCTACAATAAACATCAGTGGAAGCACAAGTTAAGATAACAGAGATCATATAGCATTGGACAAATCTGCTGCAAAGGACCTCTTTTAACTGTTGAAGGGCAAAGATATTTCCTTGAAGACTAAGGTGCACTTGATGCAGGCCCTGGTATTTTCAATCACCTCATATGCATGTGCAAGCTGGACAATTAAAAATGGAGATCAAAGAAGAGTTGATTCTTTTGAGTTGTGGTGCTGGTGAAGAATGCTGAAAGGGCCATGGAATGCTAAAAGAACTAACAAATCTGTCCTGGAAGAAGTGCTACTGAAATGCTACTTGGAAGTGAGACTTCATCTTACCTACTTTGGTCATGTTGTAAGAAGGGACCTATCCTTGGAGAAGGATATCATGCTTGGTAAAAAGGGGAAGGCCCTCAATGAGATGGATTGACACAGTGGCTGCAATGATGGTCTCAGCAAAGATCATGGGGTTGGTGTGGAAATGGATGGTGTTTCATTCTGCTGTGTGTGAGGTCACTATGAGTCAGAAATGACTCAATAGCACCTAACAGCAACAACAACTCTTGGGTTTTCTATGTATAGGATCATGTCATCTTCAAATGGAGGTAGCTTTACTTCTTCTTTGCCAATTTGGATGCCTTTTATTTATCTTTCTTGTGTTGTTGCCCTGGCTAGGACTCCCAATACAATGTTAAGTAGTAGTGGTGATAGAGAGCATCACTGTCTTGTTCCCATTCATAAGGGAAATGCTTTGAGTCTTTCTCTGTTATAATAACATTGGCCACTGGCTTTGCACATATGCCCCTTATTATGTTGAGGAGTTTGTGGGATCACTTTTCTTTGGAAATGACACAAATACGGATGTCTTCCAGTCAGTTAGTCAAGTAGTTATCTTCCAAATCTCTTGGCATACTCAAGGGTATACCTCCAGCAGGACATCTATTTGTTGGAACATCTTGATGAGTATTCTGTCAATTCCAGGAGCCTTGCTCTTTGCCAATTCCTTCAGTGCAGCTTCAACTTCTTCCTTCAGTACCATTGGTTCTTGATCATATGTCACCTCATCAAATGGATGATCATCAAACAATTCTTTTTGGTACAGTGACTCTGTGTATTCCTTCAATCTTCCTGCATCATTCAGTATTTTGCCCAAAGAATCTCTCAATATTGCAAGTAGAGGCTTAAATTTATTCTTCCATTCTTTCAGTTTGAGAAATGCTAAGTGTAATCTTCCTGTTTGGTCATCTAACTCCAGTTCTTTGCACATTTCACTGTAATAATTGACTTTGTCTTCTCGAGCTGCTCTTTGAAATCTTCCATTCAGCTCTTTTATCTTGCCATTTCTTCCATTTGCTTCAGCTACTCTCTCCATTGAAGAGCAAGTTTCAGAGTCTCTTCTGACATCCATTGTGGTCTTTTCTTCATTTCCTGTCTTTTTAATGATTTTTTGCTTTCTTCATGGATGATGTTCTTGATGTCATCCCACAATTCCTCTGGTTTTCAGCCATTGGTCTTCAATGCATCAAATCTATTCCTTAGATGGTCTCTAAATTCAGGAGGGATATATTCAAGGTCATATTTTGGCTCTTGTGGACTTGTTTTAATTGTCTTCAGCTTCAACTTGAACTTGCATATGAGCAGTTGATGGTCTGTTCCACAATTGCCTCTTGCCCTTGCTTTGACCAAAGAAATTGAGCTTTTCCATGACCTCTTGCCACAGATGTATTCAATCTGATTCCTGTGTATTCCATCAGGTGAAGTCCATGTGTAGAGCCATCGCTTATGTTGTTGAAAAAGGTATTTGCAATGAACAAGTCATTGGTCTTGCAAAATTCTATCATGTAATCTTCAGTTTCATTTTTATCACCAAGGCCATATTTTCCAACTACTGGTGATTTCTTCTTTGTTTCTAAATTTTGCATTCCAATTTCCAGTGATACTCAACACATCTCGATTGCATGTCATGTTGGTCAATTTCAGACTGTACAAGTTGGTAAAATCTTCAATTTCCTCATCTTTGGCTTTGGTGGCTGGTGTATAAATTTGAGTAATAGTAGTATTAACTGGTATTCCTTTTAAGTTTATGGATATTATCTTGTCACTGACAGCATTGTACTTCAGGATAGATCTTGAAACATTCTTTGTCACGATGAATGCCATGCCACTCCTCTTCAATTTGTCATTCCTGGCATAGTAGATCATATAGTTTTCTGATTCAAAATGGCCAAAGCCAGTCCATTTTAGCTCAGTAATGCCTAGGATATCTATCTTTATTCATTTGTTCCATTTCATTTTTGAAAACTTCCAATTTTCCTAGTTTCATACTTCATACATTCCACAGTCTGATTGTTAATGGATGTTTACAGCTGTTTCTTCTCATTTTGAGTTGTGCTGCATAAGCAAATGGAGATCTCAAAAGCTTTACTCCATCTATATCATTAATCTTGACTCTACTCTGAGGAGACAGCTCTCCCTCAGTCGTATTTTCAGTGCCTTCTATCTTGCAGGCTCATCTTCTGGCATTTTATTGGAAAATGTTTCAGGACTATTCATAAAGTTTTCCAGTAATGTATCAGACAGTGTTTCATTGCTATTCATGTGGTATTCACTGATAAATTCTTTGAGAAGTGGATGGCCCTTTCCTTCTTCTGAGTCTGTCTTAGTTTGGAAACCCTACTGAAACCTGTCCACCATGGGTCACCCTGCTGATATATGAAGTACCAGTGGCATAGGCTCCAGCCTCACAGCAACACTCAAGCCACCATAGTACAACAAACTGAAAGATGAGTGTTGGATGGTTATTGGTATGCTTGATCTTATTATTATGGGTAGTGTGTATTTTGAGTGACTCCAACCTATGGGAATCAACTAGTAATCTATCAGACAATACTGCTGTGATCCAGAAACTTTTCTTTGGCTAATTTTCAGAAGTATATTAGCAGCCTTTTTCTTACTCTGCCTTAGTTTGGAAGCTGCATTGAAGCCTGCCAACATGAATGACCCTGATGATATTTGAAATACCAGTAACATACTTTCTGAATTCCTAGTAAATCACAAGACACTACAATCTGACTAACAGACAAGTATGACAAACTGATGGGTTGTGGAACTGAATTGTTAGAAATGCCAAAATATTCTGAATTAGATCAAATTCTGATTATACAGTTTATAACTTTTTTGAGCAAACATAATATAGAGAGCCTACATGTAAGAATGTAACAAACAAAAAGGCATGAAATATTAAACATATGGTTTAGAGGCATTTTTATGAATGTTTATTTAATGATCCCACCCACTCACTTCCATCAAGTCAATTCCAACTCATAGCAACAGTATAGACAGAGTAGAACTGCCTCATAGGGTCTCCAAGGCTGTAAATCTTTATGGAAACAGACTGCCTCATATTTCTCCTACAGAGTGGCTGCTATGTTTGAAATGCCATCCTTTGAGTTAGCATCAAAAATGCTTTAACCAGTACTTCACCTGGGACAAAAAAAAAAAAAAAAGAAACATCACTACCATCAATTCAGATCCAACTCTTAGCTACCCCCCTTGGGTTTCCAAGGCAGTATCACTATGGAAGCAGATTGTCCAATCTTCCTTTCGAGGAGTGGCTGGTGCATTTAAACTGCCAGCCTTCTTCTCAGCAGTCAAATGCTTTCGACACTACACCACCAGATCTCCTTGTATTTAATGATAGCAATCTTTTTTTTTCTCTATGGATAAACAGAATTTATATCCTTCAATAGTTCTGAGTGCATAATCTTTGTGACATTTTGATTCGATTCATTCTCACAGTCCTAATGGTGAATTAGAGGAATTCCTAATTGCATGAAATTCTCAATACATTATACTCTTTGAAACTCATCTCTGATTTGACTCCATCTAAAAGTCACCCTTTTTCATTCCAGCCCACTGTGGGCTTCTAGTATATAATAGACACTATTGATCACTCAAAGGAACCCAGGTAGCACAGTGGCTAAAGTGCCCCACTGCTAACCAAAATGTCAGTGTTTCAAACCCACCAGCTGCTCCTCAGAGGAAAGATCTGGTGATTTGCTTCCTTAAAGATTATATAGCCTTGGAAATCTTGTGAAGCAGTTCTACTCTGTCCTATCAGGTCTCTGGGTGGGAATTGAATCACTGTCATATAACAACATAAATTAGCAGTGAGATGAATTACCTGCCTTCATGGAACTTAAGCTACCTGGCCTCAACTATCATGTTGAGGAAAAGATATATAGCTTAGAAAGGTCATCAAACTCTGTATTGCAGAATATACGTCAGGGAGGACCCGTTGTGGCTAAGTTGACACTGACTCATGGTGACCTCCTGTGTGTTAGAGTAGAACTGTGCTCCCTAGTGATTTCTTTTTCTAAATTTTTTTATTGTGTTCTGGGTGCAAATTTACAAGCAAATTTGTTGCACATTCAATAGTTCATACACATTTGATTCCACTGTCCCAATTATCAGCTTCAACCATGAAAATCTCTCTTCCCCTCCCCTCCCTGGGACTACCTGCTCCTTGTGCCCTTCTTAACTATACATTCCTGTCTGCCCAGCTTTCCCTCTATGTGAATGCTGCCCCTCTGCTGTCTCATGGCTGACTGATCTAAGGGGTGCATCTCCCTAGAGTAGGTGGATACATGACCATAGGGTAGGTATTCTGCATGTAGGTCTTTCTACTGTTGGGCTGAGAACCAATCCATAGAAGTGAGTCCATTTCTAGGCCCAGAGGATAAAACTGGGCCATAGTCTCAGGAGTTCCACCAGTCTCTACCTGCCCAGTAATTCTGGTGCTGCATAGTGTTTCGAATGGCTGATATTTTGGAAGTAGATTGCCCGACTTTTCTTCTGAGAAACCTCTGGGACATTCAAACCTCCAAACTTTTTGTTAGCTGCTGAGAACATTAATTATTTTTACCACCCACAAACTCCATCAAAGATGACAACTTTCAGCAAATGACAGGTATGCACAATGATGAAGAAGGTAGGCAGTGGGTTGAAATTAAGATGGAAGTAAAGGGACCAATGGAGGGAAGTGACTTTCATGGTGTCCTACTTTATTCTCAGTTTAGAGCTCCCCCTTCCTTGGATTCCTACTGTCCTTCACTCAAATTGACACAAGCATTTGCAGCTTTGCACTGTTACAAAACTCCCCCACTCCCCTCTCTCAACCTCATCTTCAACTCTCTATTTCCCTGTCACTTTCACTCAATGTCCAGCCTCAAGCTGTGCACAGAGAATGTTCTCAATAATCAATGTGTTAAATAAACATGAAAATATAAGACTAGGGCTTTTTTAAAATATCTTATGATATAACCCTCAAATGATCACTATAAAGATACATTTATTTAATCTTTATCTTTACACAGACCTAGCCACCCTTTCTCCCTCTCTTTTTTGTTTCAACCACAGCACATGGATTTGGTGGGTACTGACAGAACTAAGTCCATGATGGTAAGTTTTTAAATGAAATTGGGCAGAAGTCAATGCTAATCCATCTTTGTTGCCTCCTCAAGAAGGAAAAGGGCACTATGGTTTAGGGATGAAATTGACCATTTTTCATCCCCAAATTGTTCTGTCATCCCATGTTGAATGCAGTAATTCTATTTTGTGAAAAGTTATTTATAGAAGCTTTTAAGAAAAAAGGTGCTGCCAAGGTGTGCTAGTAGCATTTTTTTTTTTTTCTGGCATAAATGCTGAAATTGGAAAAGCAGATATGAAAAATAGATATCTCTTCATATTTAATCTCTGACTTTTTAGGATCTCTGAGAATCAGCCTCTTTCAAAATGATTACAGCAATAAAATAATATGCTAATCAGGAATATATTACTTAGAAAGATTAATAACAATAACAATAACTTGATGCAAAAAGAAGGGTTTTGAGCAGAGTATCCAGTGTATAAGAATGTAAATTAAATAAAGAAAAAAAGAGGGGTGGTCACATTAGCAAAGTTCTCAAAATTATGACGATGCATGAAAGAATGTTCAAACTCTGAAAATGCAGAAACTGTTGGCTTAAGTGACATACAAATAGTCTTGCCATTAAAGTATTGCTTTAAATAATATCCATTTCCCTGAAACAATTGGGTCAAGTATATCATTATCATTCACCTTGAGGTTGCCTAAGAAAGTACTGCTTGAGAGGAAAAAAAATAGCATACGAAAGTACTTTGGAGCCAAAATGGGAGAAAAGTCTCTTGTATTGATATTGAAAATGAAGGTATCTACCTGCAATGAGAAGTTCTTCCTTTTCAGGCAATCTCCTCAGGACCAGGTCACTTTTAGATTTTCAGAATTTTAAAATTCTAAGAGTAGTGCACCCGAAATGCTCCTTGGAAACTGTAACATAAGAGTAGTGAGATTGTATTCATGAGGAACCTGTACGTTGACCAGGAGGCTGTTGTTCGAATGGAACAAGGGGACAACACATTGTTTAAAATCAAGAAGGGAGTGTGTCAGGGATGTATCCTTTCCCCATACTTATTCAATCTATATGCTGAGCAAATAATCTGAGAAGCTGGACTATATGAAGAAAAAC
>NW_006922523.1:231124-240955 GCF_000298275.1 Orycteropus afer afer | reverse complement strand
GAGACCTGCCTTGTGCGCTTTGGAGAACTGCATCTATATTTTGAATTAAAATGATAATAGGGGGGTGTTTTGGAACTTATTTTACAGTAACCTTCAACAGTCCCATTGTTGCCAAGGAAGTCTGCTTCAAATTTTCTCAGAATCATTGGTTGTTTGGAAACCAGCTGATTAGATTAGTATTAGAGGCAGGTTACCTTATCTGTGCTGAAAAACATGTCAAACTGTTCACTACAGATTAGTAAGCACAAGCAACCACATGCTTACCTTGCTTACTGGGTACTTTGTCCTTGCCAGAGATTGCAAATTTGAAAAGAGGCTTTTCCATGAGAAGGTCTTGTGGGGCTAGGAGAGAGACAGAGAGACAGACGCCAACCATCCCTAGAAGCAGAATCTCTGATGGGAAAAAGAATGTGAAATTACTCACTACCGATTAGTAAGAAAGTGCAAGTAAGCCCATGCTTACCTTGCTTGTTTGTCATCGGACACTGATTTGTATACCAGTGCCTCCTCTTGAAGTAAGCTGGTTTATTTATTTATCTGATTGTTTGTTTACTTATTTATATTGTGGAAAATACATATGTAACAAATAGTTTACCTTTTCAACAATCTTCCCATGTATATTTCAGATAGATTAATTATTTTATTATGTTGTTTCAAAACTCACTGCCATTGAGTCAATTCCGATTCATAGTTACCCCCTTTGGATTTCTAAGGCAATAAAGTTTTATGGAAGTAGATTATCCAGTCTTCTTTCCACAGAGTGGCTGGTGCGTTTGAACTGTCAACCTCTGGTTAGCAGCCAAATGCCTCAGGCACTATGCTACCAGAGCTCCTTATGTTGTTCAGTCATTACCATCATCTTTTTACAAATTTTCCCATCACCATTAATAGAAGTTAAATAACTATGAGCAGCCATCTAAGGTGTGATTATTAGTCTTTCTCCAACCAAAGCAAAGAAGAGTGAAGAAAATAAAAAATTCAAAGAAACAGTTAATCCAGCCTCCATGAGCCTGAAACAAGAACTAGAGGGTGCCCAGTAACCACTCCTGACTGCTCTGAAAGGGATGACATTAGGAGGTCTCAGACTGAGTGGGAGACACATGTGAACCAAAGATCAAAATCATTAAGGAAAAAAAGAAAACAGATTTACTTCTCCAGTAGAGGCTGGTGAAACCCCCATGACCTGTGGCCCTTAGACACCCTTCAGCCTGAAATTGCACTCATCCTCATGGCTCAACTTTCAGCCAAACAACAGATAGACCTGTAAGGTAAAAAAATAATACCAGGAAAGTAGGCACTCACTAGAACAATCAATCACAGGAGATCCAAAGCACAGCATTTGCCCAGGGATGAAGAAAGCAGGATGGACACAGGGAAGGAGTGAGAAGAAGGCTGTTCCATCGTGGGGTTTTCAATGACTGTCAGAAAACAAAACGTGAATGAATTGTTGAATGGAAAACCAATTTGCTCGGTAAACTATCACCCAAATCACACTAAAAAATAAAATAAAATAAAAGATTCCAGGTTAAGTACATAACATCCACATTTGCAACAGATTATTTCTATATTGTTGTTAGGTGCCATCAAGTTGCTGTTGTTAGTTGTCAGTAAGTCAGCTCTGACTCATAGCAACCTGATATATAACAGAACAAAACACTGCCTGGTCCTGTGTCATCCTTACAATCTTTGCTATGTTTGAGCCCATCTGTTCTGGTTACCTAGCGTCACTCTGACAAGAAATATACCACAAATGGGACGGTCTTAACAGACAAGAGTTTATTCCTACCATTTAGAGGCTTAAAGTCCAAGGTCAAAGTGCCAGGCTCTAGGGGGGGCCCAGCTCTGCCTCCTGCTCCTGGCCCACTGGAGACAGAGGTGTTTCTTCACTCAGACAGCTGCTGTCTGCTGAAGCTAAGAAGCCCCAAGTTTGACAAGTAAAAAGGCACAGTCTTGATATTCCCAAACCACATGGCAGGCCGTTAACTTAAGTCCATTGTAAGTCCCAAGGTTGGCAGAACATAGCAGGCTGCTGAGCAATGACATGGCTACATGCAAGGTCCAAGCATGCCATAAGCTAGAGACCATTTCCAAGACTTCTCCTTATATACAGGAAGCAGAGCACATCCAAAGGCAGCTACTCAGCTGCTTGTGGTAGATCTCACCATGGAATTGATTACCAGTCTCATCAAGGGAAATAACTACCACCAGCTGCCCAGCCACTCAACCAGGCCCAGCCAAGTTGACACACAAACATAACTACCACACCATCATTGCAGCTACTCTGTCCATCCATCTCACTGAGGGTCTGCCTCTTCCCCACTGATCCTATACTTTACGAAACATGATATCCTTCTCCAGGGAATGGTCCCTTCGGACAACATGACCAAAGCAGGAAAAATGAAGTCTGACCATTCACACTTCCACGAAGCATTCTGGCTGCACTTCCAAGACAGATTTGTTTGTTTTTCTGGTAGTTCATGGTACTTTTTATACTGCTCACCAACACCACAATTCAAATGCATCAACTCTTTTTTGGTTTTTCTTATTTATTGTCCAGTTTTCATATGCATATGAAGTGATTGAAAATACTTAATCTTTAATGTGACATCTTTGATTCTTAACACTTTAAAGAGGTTTTTTGCAGCAGATTTCCCCAGTGCAATATGACATCTGATTTCTTGACTGCTACTTGTTTGGTGTTGACTGTGGATCCAAGTGAAATGAAATCCCTGACAACTTCAGTCTTTTTTCTGTTTATTGTAATGTTGCTTATTGGTCTAGTTGTGAGGATATTCATTTTCATTATGTTGAGGTGTAATCCATACTGAACACTATAGTCTTTGATCTTCACCAATCAGTGCTTCAAGTCATCTTCCCTTTCAGCAAGTAAGGTTGTGTCATTTGCATATTTCAGGTTGTTTATGAGTCTTCCTCCAATACTAATGCCACATTCTTCTTCATATAGTCCAGCTTCACAGATTATTCGCTCACCATACAGATTGAATAAGTATGGTGTAATGATACAACCCTGAGGTGCACCCTTCATGATTTTAAACTATGCAATATCCCCTTATTCTGTTAGAAGGACAGCCTCCTGGTCTATGTACAAATTCCTCATGAGCACAATTAAATGTTCTGGAGTTCCTATTCTTAGCAATGTTATCCAAATTGTTATGACCCACACAGTCGAATGTCTTTGCATAGTCAATAAAACACAAGTAGACATCTTTCTGGTATTCTTTGCTTTCAGCTCTCATCCGTCTGACATTAACAACTATATTCCTGTTCCACATCCTCTTCTGAATCCAGCTTACATTTCCTTAAATTCCCATCAGTATACTGCTGCAATCATTTTTTTTTATTATCTTCAGCAAGAAAATTGCTGTGATATCAATGATATTGCATGTGATATTAATGATATTAATTGAAAATTTCCACAGTTGGTTGGAATGGGCCCAAATATCAAATCTGTTCCAATCAGTTGGCCAGGTAGCTGTCTTCCAACTTTCTTCACAAAAACATGTAAGCACCTCCAGTGGTGCATCTGTTTGATGAAACAGCTCAATGAGTACTCTGTCAATTCCTGGAGCTTTGTTTTTCTGGAATTCTTATGTACTTCTATGTAAACTTCTTTTAATTAAGTAACAACTTTAAAAATCATTTGAAATAAAGCAAGTCATGCACATCGATATTGGCATGTTTCATGATCTTTTCATAAAAATTCTTCCTTGAAAATTAACTCAGAAAGTATCTGAGGTGTTTGAAAGGAAGATCAGAATCAGGGAAACAAAAACATGAAGTTTGTTTCATGTTAAGTCACTGACAACAAAAATACAGATAATTTACCTTGAGAAATAGGACTGTTGGTTTAACTGTGCCATATGTTTCTATCCATCTGTGAGTTTCTAAAGTTGTGGCAATAAAGAAGTCTTTATCAAATGTCTGAGTTTTTACGTTACTGAATTAATACAAATGTCCATGAAGAATTTCATGTTGGGAAATGGCCAATTCAATGGTGAAGTAGCTATAATGGCAATTGGGAACCTAGCAACCATTTATGCTCATGCTTGAAATAGTCTCAATTCTGTAGAGCTTTCTCTCCATGTTAACACAAGATCCTGCCACATTGCACATTCTTTTAATAGCCAGGTAAGTTTCTTTTTGTGTTAATGGCAAATTTGGCAAAGATTATGGGTGATGATTATACAATGTAATTGATGTAATTGATATCACTAAACCGTCCACCTGAAAAATGTTCAATTGGCAAATGTGTTATTTATACTTTTACTACAATAAAATAAAAAAGCAGGGCAGTACTCTTCTCTATTTCTCTGTATATAAATCCAATGCTCTACGATGACAACTGATTTTAAAAACAAGAAGTATACTAAGATTTCTACAGTTGGCTAAGTCCACCTGAGTGCACAGTACATAGACGAAGGCTGTTACTATAGTTCCATTGAATCTTTTGTTATAAAAAATATACATATCCCAAAGATTACTTATATTTAGTCTATTTCACCACTAACTCTTTTTAACTGTATATTCTATCATGTGTACATCATGATAGAATGGAAGAATGTCATCATTGAATCAAAAAATGTATGCATATTATAAGTTAAATACTTAAGCTTATGTAATATATTTAAGGATGGTAACCCAGTTCAATAAGGAGCCCTGGTAATGCAGTAATTTAAGCTCTTGGCTCCTGACCAAAAGTTGGCAGTTCTAACCCACCAGAGACTTTGTGGGAGAAAGATGTGGCAATCTGCTTCTGTAAAGATTTACAGCCTTGGAAATTCTATGGGGCAGATCTATTACATCCTATATGGTCTCTATGAGTCATAATCAAACCTATGGCGACAAGTATGGGTTTTTCTTTGGTTTAACTCACTTCACTGGTAAAACGAAACCCAGAGACCAGATTAACAACTTTCTCTCTTTGGGAATATATAGTAAAGTATGTGAGCAGAGGCAACAGAGAGAAGGACAGAAGTTCCCTTACCAAAAGGCTGAAGCTAAAAAGCAGGACAAAGAAATGGTAAATTTCTTACTGAATACTCTAATGTTAATTTAATTCAGTACTTGCCAAGACTGAATCCTTCCCACTGAAGCAGTCTCTGGGTTGTGAAAACAGTTAAATGCTAGGCTGCTAACCAAAACATTGGCAGTTCAAAGCCAAGCGATCATAGCCATTGCAAATACTATCAAGCACAATTCTACTCTGAAAACACATGGAATTGCTGTGAGTCAAAATCAACTCCACTGCAACTAATTTGGTTTGGTTTGCTTCCACAAGTAATATGTGTGTGTGTGTGTGTGTGCGCACATGTGTAAAAATTTCATTGTGTAAATTATGTATAACAAAATTTCTAACTTAAAAAGTTTTTAAGTACACAATTCAATGGTGTTAATTACATTCACAGTATTGTACAAAAATCAGCACTACTTCAAAAACTTTTTCATCATGCCAAATAGAAATTCTGTAAGCATTAAGCAAGAACTCCTCTGTAATAGATATATTTTTGAAAACATTAATCAGACAAATATTTCATTTTATTAAATTTTGATACTTAGTGGTTCTTGGTGAATTAAATCAATGAATTTCAAAATATCAGGGGAAAGGAAGATGTTAGCTAGAGCAATAAAGCCATCAATCATCTTGGACTTTCATATTAGTTTTTTTTTTTTTTCCCCAAAGCAAGATAATAGCCTTGAGCATTAGGCCAGGCCAAGTTGTTATAGAGGTTTGCTATAATAAGTGTTTAGAAATAATTCCAAATATTATGAAGTTAAAGCTTTGTACAGACAGTAGCAGGTGGCTTTAGACAGAAATACAGCAATATGTAAATGTTGTCATGGGTATTTAGATACAAAAAGGAGCTGAGTTAAACTTTTGTTTGGAAATCACCCAGAAAGTTTTGCATTTCCCTCTAAGGAGATGAAGAAGAAAACTGAGTTGCACTACTCTGACCAGGGGTAACATGGCAACATGATTGAGAGAGACTGATAAATGTAGGCTCTGGCTGTGACCAGAGATTCATAATGTCAGAAAAACAAGGTGAGGCCCCGTAATCACAGTTCATGGCCAAACCAGTAGAAGAGAACATGGATACACCAGTGGAGATTCCAATAGAAAATTCTAGCAGACCAGACAGGGACATGCTTTCAAGAAGGAAATTGTAGCTTCCAGCCAAACAATAGACAGGCATATGGAGTGAACATTTTACATCAGGAAGATAAACTCCTTAGAGAGATCAATCATGGGAGAACATAAGGGCAGTGTTTGCACAAGGAGACAGCTTGGGGGCCAGGAGCCCATGGGAGGGAAGAACACAGGGAAGAGGTAACTAAGGGAAGGAAGTGGGAAAAGAGCTGTCACACTGTGGAGAATTACAATCAATGTCATGAAGCAAAATGTATATGAACTGCTGTGTGGAAAATGAATTTCCTCTGTAAACTTTCACCCAAATCACAATAAAAGTTAATAATAATAATAATAAAAGAAGGAAATTGAGACCTGAATGCCTAAGACCACTATGGATCCAAGGCCACAATCACCATTCCCTGTAATCACAGGTAATAGTATATTCTTACTTGATTCCAAGTGCATCTAGAATTGGAGTTGAAGGAAAAAAAGGTCTCTGAACTTCCGGGAACATACAAAAAGAGACAAAGTTTATCAGAAACTGTGAATTGACACTTTTAAATAGTGTTCACACTTTTACCCCTTCATACCCTTCTACACAGTAAAGTACAGAGATTATGGTGGAGATTAGGAAGATTGTAAAAAGAAATGTAGAAATTTTTGTGCACCTTGATTTATAGAATGTCCAATTGAAAACATCAGCTACACAGAGCACTAATTCTATGGGATATTAATAAATATTATTTTAAAATTATTTAAGATTGTTACTATGTAAAATTGGCCAATATTTAGTTAAAAAATTAAACAGTTTTACTCCTTGTAGAAATTCTCAGAGACCATTATCATGGAGTATATATCCATGAGAATAAATTACATAATGCCAAATTTTTAAATATACTATCCCAGGTATTTTCTATGGAACATCTAACATAATTAGAGTTCCACAGACTGTCTTTGTGAAACATTGATTTGGCCCAGTATAGGGGATCTAAATGATTATTAATCATAAGGTCGGGAAATCCAGATCCAGGGTGTGTGTGTGTGTGTGTGTGTGTGTGTGCGAGCATAGAAAAAGAGAAGGAGAGAGGAAGTGGTGGAGGGGAGAAAAAGAAAAGGATCTATAACTCTTCTTAGGAGTGTTATAAAATTACTTACCAATATTTTAGTGAAACTTACCAGAGCTGGTGACCCCATTCTGTGGATCTATATCACATGTTCATTTTGTGCTAGATAGTGAGATTGTGTCTCTCAGACAAGTTGCCTCATGCATGACCATCTAAGCACTTTTAGTCACAGTAAAGTAGTCTCAATTTTGAATTAACATTAGTTGAGTAAAGTTAAGTGAACTTTCCTCACTGTCAGCTCCAGTACAATATTCATTTTGGTACAGAAGATCAGAAACTGTGGGATCCTTTTCCCACTACAGACCAGAATTTATTAATTTGGACTAAAGTTTTGTTTCTTGTCTTGTAAAATCTAGGTGACCACCACAATGCCACATGTTTTGATTATTTGTTATAATTTGCGTAAATTGATCCCGAACAACTGTCAAGTCATATAAATCCACGAAAATTCTGCTTTCTTGGACCCATCCAAGAAACCTGGGAACTCATATTATTGCTCAGAAATTAGTAGTTTCCCCAGACAACTAAGAGAAGCTATGGTGTCCTTGTTGAAGAACTTGACTCTCACATGCATGACTTTGATTTTCCTTTCTAGTGCTAAGCCTATGCATCATTTAGTCTCTGTTCCAATCCTAACTATTGGAGTTCACAGTGTGCCTCATGATCATAAGCCTCAATAGAGTATTAGATAAGGTCAGGTGGACTCTAATGTTTGGGCTATTGTTGTGAGGTGTCATTGAGTCAATCGCAACTCATACTGACCCTATGTGATAGAGTAAAACCTTCCCTACAGGACTTCCTAGGCTATAGTCTTCACAGTAGCAGATCATCAGATCTTTCTCCCATGGAGCCACTGGGTGGGTTTGAACTGCTGTTCTTTCAGTTAGCAGCCTAGCATTAAACTATTACATCATGAGAGTTCATTAATACTGGTTCCAAGTAAAAGAAAAACATTGTCCTCCATTTGGTTCTGACTCACAGCAATCCTACAGGACAGACTAGAACTTCCCCATAAGGTTTTAAGGCTGTAATTTTCACAGGAGCGGAGTGCCACATCTTTCTCCTATAGAGCTGCTGGTAAGTTAGAGCCTCCAACCTTTTGGTTAACAAGCAAGCACTTAACCACTGCCCCACCAGTGCAGCCCTCCCATGTTAGCTCCATGACACTGCCAGTCCACAAAGGTTACATATGACTGTTAGTGAGCATAAATCCACCCCTTCTTCAAACAACCACAGTCAAGAAGGGAGAAACATATTCCATCAGAAAACGATGAATGTGGTAACCAATAGGAACCTAATAAGTTCCATGCACTACATTTTTGTGTGTGGACAGTGTCAAGAATGGTAAAGATTCTGAGATTTTGTCCTACTTACAAGGTCACAAATTAATCTGCCAGTTTAATGGATGCTGGTAGAAGAGACAAGACTCCGTGGACAAAGACAATGAACAGATTTTTATTCACAGCAAATCAATATTCAGAGTATCATCATTTTGTGGCACTTCATTAAACAAAAAAATCCTGAAGGGCAACAGGGAGCGGGCCAGGTGATTCTTGTACAAGAGGAACCCCAATTTTAGGAAAATTAAGTCTTTTTTAAGTGGACATAATTCTGCCTGATACTCTTTTCACAGGGAGATATTTTTATTATGATGTTGTTGTTGTTATGTACCGTTGAGTCGGACCCGACTCACAGCGACCCCTCCTTGGGTTTCCGAGGCAGTATCACTATGGAAGTAGATTGCCCCATCTTTTTTTTTTTTTTTATACTGGACAGTAAACTAACTTACTTTTGCTTGATTAGGAGAAAATATCTCTGTCTTCCAAGGTCGTTTACCAGAGAAAAATTCTTGAAAAGCTATTTCAGGAAAAAGAAAGCCAATATTCCAGCTTGCAAGACATGCAGAAATGTGAGAAATTTTGGAGAAGTTTTCCCAACAAATTGTACCTCAAAGGATACTTAATATGATTTATATGAAGAAGTATAACTGAACAGAAGTAATATGGCAAATGTAATATGTTTGAATTGTGTACAGAAATAGAAAACACCAATTGCAAACTAAGCTTCCTCTCAGTCACAGGAGAGATCCATCCCTGCCTTCTCCCTGGTTCAAGGCCTCTCTCAGATTTTGCCTTCAGCTCATTACTTCTTCTCTCCGGTTATTGACTTCATAATAAATTATTGAGAAAATTGATAACTGGTTCTTCAAACACCCAGAATCTCCAGAAAGAAGGAGCATTTTCTACCCAGTTTAGCACCATCATTTCATCTTTATCTTTTTTCCTAAATTGCAAATACAAATAAACAAAAACTCTATGAAAGAAATTACAACAAGGTCTTTGATTTCCAAAAATCGGGTAGTACTTCCCTCATTGGAAAGCCTACCTTTATGGCTAGGAATGGATACCAAAACTCAAATTCACTAACATCCACAACACAGCATCATAGCAACCTCTCCTAGGGTTTCTGAAGCAGTATTTCTACAGAAGTTGCCCAGTCTTCCTTCCAAGGAGTAGCTGGTGGGTTTGAACCACCACCCTTCTGGTTAGCAGTCAAATG